>NC_081410.1:458168942-458468942 GCF_030272615.1 Cryptomeria japonica | reverse complement strand
ATTCAGAAGTATCAAGAAATTTATAGCATGGATTGTGGAAATCCGATAGCTTTAATATTACTCATCCTAAGAGAAAAACTATAAGTGGATATAAACTATGCATGGCTCGCTAATTGCTTTGTAAATATAAATTAATACCAAATGTTGGACTCTACTTCTAGTTAATGAATTTCTCTAACTAAAATCTTACATAGCATTATGTTATCAATAGAAAGTAAACCAATAATGTTGATATGGCAAGTGAGGAAAGTGATAAAGACACATAACACATTAGAAGCCCAATGTCAATATGCAACGCTAAAGATGTATTAATGTAAGCTTATAATCTTAATATGATTGTGTACCAACTCAATGAAAACAACTACATGGATTCATCATAAATTGAGTAAGAAGAAATCTATATAATTGAGGACATTAAAATCAAGGTTGAAGAAGCTACAAATGCACAATGTCACCTACTGAATGATAAATTCTAATCCAATACTATAGGCTTCATGAAGACAACACAAGTGGGTTTGATAATATGTATAGTAGTATAGTTAGATTCTTTCTTACAAAGAAAATGCACAATGTTATCCTTCATAGCAACACATGTAATTGTTTAAACAATTGTCACTCTCAATAATGATATAAGAATATCCAATTTGTAAAAAAATTATATAGATTTCTTATTAAAAAATAAATGAATGTAAATTTGTCATTGTAGAGTAGAGGTATTCAAATGGTTTCATCTATTCAATGATCCCTCTACATTTGTGAGGATTATATTATATAATGAGTGTAGAATGTATTCATGTATAGTAATATTCACATCAACTTTGTTGGTAATCATCATGACTAAAAGACAAAGGACCCTTGCATTGCAACCAAGCTAAACTTGGAAACAAAACAAACAATAAAACTAAATGGATAATCCATATTTTTCATCTTTTATCACTAATAAATTCACCATATTAGCATGTGACTTATAACTATGCTATAACTATGATAAAAAAAGAGGAGCTAAAATGAGAAAGATAAGAACATAGTGCACTACACCACCCCCAAAAGACAAAGGATTGTGGCAAAATGTATAAACAAATGACAATTCCAAGATGTTTATATTAATTGAAACTTGTACATTATAATACAAAATATTTTATAAAATGCTTATCTTCTATGGTAACATTGTCATTATCTCACTTAAATCTTTGATACCTTTTTTATTTGTAAGTATAAAATAAAAGTAACAAACTTTGTCTCACTTCATCTTTCTTCTTGAATTGTTGCAGTTTTTAAATTTAATGTGCTATGATGTCTTCGTTAGTTTTATAATTTAGTTGATAAAGATTGCAATTTCTCGCACATTACAATGAAAGCAAATGTTGAAGTTGATCATTTCTCTATTATGCTAAAATAATCTCTTTGATACTATCGACAAGTTATAAAGCCTACTTTAGGACTTAATGGATTCAATTGAAAACATAAAATAACTTCATCACCTTCTAAAGATTCTTAAACTATGTCATACTCTAAAAATGATAAACATTCTTTCCAACCACAATGAAAATCAAATCCAAATAAAAACTTCTTATAAAGTAAAAGAATAAATCAATCATTCTAAAATACCAACCTTATGTACAAACTAAAACCAACACCATCTAAAAATTATACTCAAAACATGAATCTATTTAGTAGAGAAATTGTCCAAATTAAAAAAGATGATAAAACTAATTATAAATAGCAAAGGTCAACTGTTTATAGATCCCACAACATTGCCAAGGACTCAAAGTATAGAACATGACATTTAATTTGCAAATTGAACATTCCATATACTATATATATTCCTAAACCAATATATTCTTAAAAAACATAAAAAATTATTATACAGAAAAGAAACAATGATAAAAGAAATATTGTATTAAATCACAATTTCAAAACTCTCAGATTATCAGATATCTACATAAACTTAAAAACATGCAATGTTCATATTTTTATGTCAAATATTTGAAGCTAAATAACATAATCAATTAATTTTATCTGATTTCCACAATCCATTAATTTGTCTCTTAATTGTTTTTCGATTTGACTGTCTCTAATTTGTAACATCGACATTTCAAATGGAATGAACTAGAGTGCAAGGAGATTTAGAATATACCTCCGTGCACTCTATTACATCGACATTTCAAATGGAATGCAATAAAGTGCAAGGATATTTAGAATATGAGTAACTCCGTGCACTCTAGTACATCGACATTTCAAATGGAATGCAATAAAGTGCAAGGAGATTTAGAATATGAGTAACTCCGTGCACTCTATTACATCCTAGGACACAATCAAATCCAAAATTAACTGAGGACACAATCAAATCCAAAATTAACTAAGGAACAAACATAATTAAATCCACAAGATTTGACACTGTCTCTAATTTATAACATCATTATTTCAAATTGCATTTTGCAATCCATCATAGAATGTAATAGAGTGCAAGTAGATGTAGAATAGTGAGTAGCTCCTTGCATTCTGTTACATTACATCCTGATACTCAATCCAAAAATTAACTAAGAGACAAACATAATTAAATCCAAGTGATTACCACAAGACCTTAGAAAGAATCTTGCACCCCTGTAACTACTATAGCAGAGGGAAGGGAAAATAATATTGGTACCTGCTTTCTGAAAGATGCGCTTGATTTTATTGTTCCTCCGCACGAGTTTTCTGAAACATGCCCTTTCCATCTCCGCCAATTTGATCTCCATCTGATTTATTCTAGCGATTTGCCCTTCCTGAAGGCCTTGCACCCCTGTAACTATAGTAGGGGCGAAGGAAGATTCTGTCTCCCGATAGATGCGCACGAGTTCATCGCTCGCCCTTTCAAAATTTCCGAGACATACCCTTTCCTGCTTCACCAAATCGGTTTTTCTCTGGACCAAGTCGTCGTAGTGAGAGCTCCCACGGCTCACTTTCACCTGCTCTGTTATAGCCTCGAGGCTGTCCTGAAGTCCTCTGAGTTCCTCCACACAGCCTTTAAGTGTGTTGCGCGCCTCTGATCGCCTCGCAAAAGCGGCTTCCTCCCTCTCGTCATCCACTTCTCCGCCCCTAGCTTCCTCTTCCCTAGTAACCGCCATGGAAGGACTTCGTGGCTGGGTTAGATCTCTCTTTTTAACTGGGATAGAAGCCCGGAAGGCCAAATCAAGGAGTGACAGAACAGTGGCCAAACCCTTGAAACCCTAGCAACCCTAGAAACAGTGAACGAGGGTTAGCCCCGGAAGGCCAAATCAAGGAGTGACATAACAGTGGCCAAACCCTAGAAACCCTAGCAACCCTTGAAATCCTAGAAACAGTGATCGAGGGTTAGCAGAACAAGTTAGGAATGGCACGACTCGGCGGTTTCAATGCACATTATTTTCTTCTCTCTCTCCATGGACAGAACAGGTAAAAATCCACCAAAATGCCCATTGTTTTCTTCTTACTCTCCATGGCCAGAAGAGGTAAAATTCCATCAAAATATCCATCGTTTTCTTCTTAGTCTCCATGGCCAGAAGAGGTGTACAAAAACATAAAAATATTTATGATTTTCTTTCCAATCTCCATTGACAGAAGTGGTAAAAAACCATCAAAACATCCACGCCTTTCAACTTACTCTCCATGGCCAGAAGAGGATAAAAACCATCTAACTACGGATTGTGTTTTTATTTGTCTCAACGGACAGAAGAGGTTTAAAACCATCACAGCTATATATACCCCAAAACAATTAAGATGGGAATAAGATTTCAGAATTATTATATCACTGAATTTTAATATATATGTCTAGATTTAGATGTAAAATTCTAACATCTTTTTAATTACTAGCACTTGCACCCAAAGGAGGTGCAAGGATTTTGCCCATAGGAAATCATTTGTATGTCAAATATATGAGAGATGTATATTGTTAAGTATGTCAATTATTTTTTGAAATATATTGACAATGTAAATTATTTTCGAAAATAAATATTTGAAGCATTTAAAAAATATTTAAATTTAAAAAGAAAGTGTAATATTCAAGTAAAAATGTTATATATATTTTGTCAATGCAAGTCTTAGACACGTACAATCTTTTTGGTAACATTGAAAAAAATGTTCATATTACATATTTGGTCATATTGAATTGAATTATTTTTTTACCAAGGTTACAATTTTCAAGACTTCGAAGTTGATGAATTTGTGTTCTAGTAGCAACAACGTGTAGAGCAACCTGTGCACCATGAAATTGTTAACTTTGTATTTTTTTTCGTGCACAACATTTGTTAGGAAGCCAATATAGTAAATACAACAAAATATACATTTTCTATATACAAGGACAAATTTGAAAGTACATACCTTCACTCATTATAATGAGAGTTGATGTAGGCGAGACTCTTCCTTTTTTTTGATAATTGTGTATGGATTGTTTTTCATTCTTGGATATCGATCGAAGGAGAATGGCAGTTCTATTTGAAGACCCTTTATTGATTTAACTCTAGATATAGTTGTAAAAGTTAGCCCTTGTCTGTTGGCATTTGCATGAAGATTGCATTGATGAACTTTTATGTTGTCATTGATGTCAATTATAACCGGTAATGATGTTGTAATAATGTTGTTTTGTAACCAGTAGGAAGAACTAGTGAAGGGAATTGTAACTGGTAAGTGAGCTTGCGAAGGAAACCAGTATTACTAGAGAAGAAGTGAGATCAACCGGTAAACCCTACCTGTTGATATGCTAAACCCTAACTGATGGAGCTTCGTGAATCGGTTGTATTGGTTTATGATCTAATGGTGAGCGGTAATGATTATGACACGTATGCATGTTGTATGAGAAGAGTTTCAAAAGGTTTTTGGTGTGTAGAGATAACGGTTTTTGTCTTGGGACTGAGCAAGTTCATTGCATGTAATGGAAACCGCGTGATGAGTTACAATGTTCGATGAAGTGGTGATCAAGGAGCGGTCAAGGTTGTTTTGAATGATGTGCAGTGATTGTTATGTAATCCAATGGTCATACTCGAACCAATTTGTTTGTAATCTCTATGAGATGTTTAGTTTTGTGATGTGTTACCGACCTATTGTTTTGTTTATAAGGTCAATGAGTTGTTTTGTTGTAGTGTTGGCAATTTATGGTTGAGAGTAAGAGAGTGTGGTTGTCGAACTAGGAGATGTATCTGCAGTATGTGTAAATTCAGATAGGAGCATGAAAAAGATTTGAACAAGCAAGTGTAGTGCTATCCAAACAGATCAGCAAACCCCTCTTGTTTTCTAACAATTACAACAATCAAATCCCTTAACCGGGTAAGCTCTAACAAGCTTAGTGTTATCTAAATCCTCTAACCAGGTGGTCCATTAGCTTGGATTTCAAATCCTCTACCAAGGTTACTCCTAACATGGTATTACTTTTAATAGGGCATTATAGTCAATCCCTTAACTGGGTGGTCCCTAACAGGATTTGTTCTTAAATGACTTATTGTAAAGCTTTAATAAGCTTGGCTCCTAACAGGGCGAACTTCAGAAGAGTTCAGAATACTTGTGGGTATTCATCCCCACCCTGGTTTTTCCCATTTGGGTTTCCACATCAAAAATATTGTATCAAGTGGTGAATGCTTTTGTGGTTATGTTTACTATGGTTAAAGTGCTTAACTACTAAATCCACTTTGATATGTTATGTTAACCTGTAACAATCTGAAATATGTTTTAACTACTGTCAGTAAAGTATTTGAATGATTTAGTCAAAAGGTTTTGAGAGTTTCAAAGATGTTTTACTATTAGTCTGTTATAACTGTCAACTGGTTTAACTTGTCATTAATATTGCATCTAAAGTTCAGTGTTTGAACCAGTTAGTTTAGAGTTTGCTTTGAGAGGTTGATTTTGAGTTTGGTGAAAGTTTATGTCAGTTTTCTATCTACTGATTCAACCCCCCCCCTCTAAGTAGTTGATTGGATCCTTATTCTTTCATCATACTATCAATTGCTATAAGAGCATTTCAGGTCCTCTAAGGTCTAAGCCTAATAGCTTGAGGTAAAGATCTTGAAGAACATGATGAAGAAAGAAGGTCCAAAGTTTAATAGAGAGAACTATAGAATATGGAGTGATAGAATGAAAATATATATCAAGAGTCTTGGTAATCAATATTGGGAACATTTTGGTACTCAATATGTTGCACCTAGTGGGACTGTGACTGATGATCATAAGAAAGAGCAACAAGAAAATAATCAAACATTGGAGGCCATTATCGGTTCTTTGTCTGATGTAGAGTATGTTGATGTTCATGGTCCAAAGACTGCTTAGGTATGGAATAAACTTGAAGAGATCTCTAGTGGTGATGAGCATGTGAAGATTGCCAAAGAAGACAGTCAGAGGAAATTTTGATGGCATGTAGATGGCTGAAGTGAGAATATACAATAGTATGGTCAGAGGATCAAAGAGATAGTTGGTCAGATCAAGAGTGTTGGTGGTAAAGAGGAAGATGCCAAAGTGGTTAGCAAGGCATTGAGAACCCTTCTACCGGTCTATGCTATCCAAGTTGCAGCCATTCAGGAGCTAAAATCTATTGACAAAACTAAGGTAACCCTTGACTCCATCATGAGTAAGCTTACTGCATTTGAATTAAATGGTTATGATGGTAGTGTTCAGCTTTCTGAATCTGCATTTAGAGCTTCAGTTTCTAACCCTCCTATGAGGAAAAGTAGAGATGTCAGTCACAGTTATGAATCTAGATCCACCAGAGAAGTTGATGATGAAGACAATTTGGTTGAGCTTGAGGCATTGTTGGCCAAGCGGTTGCCCAGAGGTACCAGTAACTACAGAGGTAAATTACCTTTGAAATGTTTTGCCTGCAACAAGATTGGACACATTGCAGCTAACTGTCCTAATCATGACAATGAGCATAAGCATGAAAAGTTCAAAAAGTATGAGGGAAAAGGCAAAAGAGATTGTCTCATTGCAGTTGATGGTGGTATCACTGATGAGAAATCTGAGGGAGATGCTAATGAAGACATTGTTTTTGTAGCCATTAAAGAGGAGACCTCTGATTAGAAGGCATTAGTTTCTCGCATGGATAATTCCGATGATTGGATCATTGATAGTGGTTGTTCACACCACATGACCGGTGATCGGAGTAAATTTCTTACTTTGAAGGAATTTGATGGAGGAGTTGTGATATTTGGAAATGACTCACCCTGCATGGTAAAAGGTAAGGGAACCATTTCTCTTAATGGAAAGAGTAGTGCAAATAATGTCTACTGGGTTGAAGGATTAAAGCACAATCTTTTGAGTGTTGGTCAACTCAATGACAAAGGTTATCCATTGGAATTTGAGAATGAAATGTGCAAAATCTATGAGAGCAAAGGTGAACTAATTGCAACCGGCAAGCAGACAAAAGGTAACCTGTTTCTCCTAAATCCTAAAGTCAACAATTGTTTAATTTCTAAAATAGATGATAGTTGGCTTTGGCATGGAGATTTTGTCATATAAATTTTAATAACATTGTCAAAGTGAGTAAGCCCAAGCCAGCGAGAGGTTTACCTCAGTTGGACAAACTGGTTAATGCTCTATGTAAGGAATGTTAGTTGGGAAAGATGACATCCTCAACTTTCAAGAGCAAATCTTTTTCAGCAAAACTTTTGTTCGATCCGGTTCATATAGATCTCTGTGGACCCATAAGGACTAAAAGTATTCAAGGTGACACATATTTTATGATCTTCACTCATGGTTTCTCAAGAATGATGTGGGTCACATTCTCGAAGGATAAAATAAAATCTTTTGTTAAGTTCAAGGCATTCAGGGCCTTAGCTGAAAAGGAAAGTGGCAAGAAGATTAAAGTGTCTAAGGAATGATCAAGGTGATGAATTTACTTTAAAGGAATTCAATATATATTGTGAAGAAAATGGTATCAAAAGGAAACTTTCTGCACCGAGGATACCACAACAAAATGGTATTGCAGAGAAGAATAATTGGTCAGTTATTGAAGCTGCTAGAACAATGTTGATACAAGGAGGTGTAGCAAAAACTTTCTGGAGAGAAGCTGTCAGCACAACTGTCTACACTATGAACCAGATATTGGTGAAAAGAGTTAAGAATAAAACTCCTTATGAATACTGGTATGATAGATCACCTAATGTTAGTTATTTTAAGATATTTGGCAGTAAATATTTTATTAAGAGAGGTGACTATGTTGTTGTACCAGTTCAACCAGAACAAGTAGATTCAGAAGATGATGATAATGAAGAAGAAGAACCTGAAGATAATGATCATATTATTCTGAGGTATGTGAGACTCAATAATAATCCTGACCAAATTATTGGAGATAAGGATGTTGGAGTGTTAACCAGAAGAAGAATTATAGAGAATTCTTGCATGATCTCCACTATTGAGCCTAGAACTGCTAAGGAAGCATTCAGAGATGATCATTGGATCAAAGCTAAGGAAGAGGAGCTTGATCAAATTGATAAGAACAACACATGGACGCTAGTACCCAGACTGGTGAATAACAATGTGATAGGTACTAAATGTTATGACCTAGAGGCAACTGAGAGGGGGTGGGGGGGGGGTGAATCAGTTGTCTATTAATTTCAACCCAAATAGAACTTAATCAAACTTGATACTTAATACCAGTAAACCAAACTTAATGCCAATAGACATATAAGCAATTAATATTAATACTGATGAAACTTAATGCATAGAACAGAAAGAGAAACAATACACATAACCTAAAGATTTGTATGTGGAAACCCTATAAGGGGAAAAACCACGGTGGGAAACCTTATCAAGTTTGATTAAGTTCTATTTGGGTTGGAATTAATAGACAATTGATTCACCCCTTCTCTCATTTGCCTCTGGGTCCTAACAATTGGTATCAGAGCTAAGTCCTCTTTTTACAGAAGTTTAACAACTTGAGGAGATTCTATGGCAACTAACTTTTTCAGGAAGGACAGTCTGAAACTTGATGGAACTAACTATGATATATGGAAGATCAGAATGGAGACACATCTGAATTGCATTGGAAGAGACATATGGGATGTTGCAAAGAATGGCTATGTTGCTCCTTTACCAAATCAACCTCATCTACCAACATTGCATAAATCATTCTTGACTAAGGTGACATGATATTTTATGATCTTCACTAATGGTTGCTCAAGAATGATTTGGGTCACATTCTTGAAGGATAAAACAAAATATTTTGTTAAGTTCAAGGCATTTAGGGCCTTAGCTGAAAAGGAAAGTGGCAAAAAGATAAAGTATCCAAGGAATGATCAAGGTGGTGAATTTACTTTAGAGGAATTCACTAGATATTGTGAAAAAAATGGTATCAAAAGGCATCTTTCTGCACTAAGGACACCACAACAGAATGATATTGCAGAGAGGAACAACCGGTCAGTTGTTGAAGCTTCTAGAGCGATGTTGATACAAGGAGGTGTAGCAAAAACTTTCTGGAGAGAAGCTGTCAGCACAATTGTATACACTATGAACCAGATATTGGTGAAAAGAGTTAAGGATAAAACTCCTTATGAATACTGGTATGGTAGATCACCTAATGTCAGTTATTTTAAGATATCTCACAGTAAATGTTTTATTAAGAGAGGTGACTGTGTTAGCAAGTTTGAGGCTAAAAGTGATGAAGGAATATTTCTTGGTTACTCCACCAAGAGTAAGGCCTACAAATGTTACAACAACCGAACACAGAGAATCATTGAAAGTGTTGATGTTGGAGTGGGTGAGTATCTTGAAGTCTCGGGGGAAACCAGTGTGGAGAAAAAAGGAAGAAGATCCTTGCATTCTATTTTTGGAACCAGAACTGGTGAAACTACCTGAAACTGGTAAAGAGAATGTTGTTGTACCAGTTCAACCAGAACAGGTAGATTAAGAAGATGATGATAATAAAGAAGAAGAACCTAAAGATAATGATCATATTATTCTGAGGTATGTGAGACTCAATCATAATCCTGACCAAATTAATGGAAATAAGGATGCTGGAGTGTTAACCAGAAGAAGAAATAGAGAGAATTCTTGCATGATCTCCACTATTGAGCCTAGAACTACTAAGGAAGCATTTGGAGATGATCACTGGATCAAAGCTATGGAAGAGGAGATTGATCAAATTAAGAAGAACAACACATGGACCCTAGTACCCAAACCAGTGAATAACAATGTGATAGGTACTAAATGTTAGGACCCGGAGGCAACTGAGAGGGGGTGGGGGAGTGTGAATCAGCTATCTATTAATTTCAACCCAAATAGAACTTAATTAAACTTGATACTTAATACCGGTAAACAAAACTTAATGCCAGTAGATAGATTAGCAGTTAATATTAATACCGGTGAAACTTAATGCATAGAACAGAAAGAGAAACAATATCCATAACACATAACACAAAGATTTGTACGTGGAAACCATGTAAGGGAAAAAACCATGGTGGGAAACCTTACCCACAATCAGATAATACCATCACAAATAGTATGTGTATACAAATGGGGTCTGCACATGCAGAAAGGCCAACCGCCTAGAGCTCACTGCTCAATCACAAAATAAGAGTCACACTGACTACAATTGGATGGTTAAATCCAATGATAATATACTTGTCAAAGTAGCATCTTCAATGTTGGATTCAGTATCGGTAAAGCTCTGTTAATCACCTTCAAACCTTCCTTGAACCTTCTCTATGATTTGATCATATGATCTTCAATATTCGCACATACCATGTTACAATAGCATAACCATATACCATCTCTCTACCTATTACGCTATCTCACAAATGAGATCTTATATATATACCAAAATCTAAGACCAAATGTGTAGGTCGGCTCACCAAGAATATTACAATTAAATCAATTACAAATAAGTCAAGATGTGATGCATCATGTCGGCTCAGTACATTTACAACAATATCCAATTAATTAAATCATCTCCATAATGTGTCGTGCTGATCTGGAAAAGATAGTGCATGTTGGTCATAACCTAGACCAATTTGTCGGTAACAATAAATATGTCAACCCGATTAGACATAACCAAAATACCAAAACCAAGTGTCCAAACCATGTCTTCGACATAACAAAGTGATCTCCAGATGATAACAAGTCATCTTCAGTGTTGGTGAACAATATAACCTGTCAGTGAGTGATATACCGGTGACTGTGCATAAGTCACTGAACTTGCCGGTGAACATAATGTGTCGGTTCAACATAACCAAAGATCTTTAGAAGGATAAGTGTTGACATCAATGACAAAACCAATACAACACATCCATAATACCAACTATCTCTGCCTTTGGCATTGATTGCAACACAAGATGGAAAAACATCTAAGTGCCAAAATAAAATGCCAAAAACCAAAAACCAACAATCTTCAAAATAGATCAATACCAGAAATCAAAATACAAATGCAAAGTGTATATTCACTCCCCCAATGAATAATCTCTCTCCAAAGGATAATATTTTTCCATAGATATCTCTCCCCCTTTGACATCAAATACCAAAGCAATATAAACACTACATACAACCAATTCATAGAACCAATTACAATAATCAATTGTTATAACCAACTACTCCCCCTGAGAAGTAGCTCGCCTCCATCAAAGCCGAAAAAAGGTTTTCTTTGTTAATTATGTCAGTTTTATGCCAATCATCAACTATCTAAGTCTCTACCGGTGAGGGTATTACCCCGAGCTGCTCTTTGAGATATTCAAAAGTTTCCTTAGGCAAAGGCTTAGTAAAGATATCTGCTATCTACTCTTTAGTATTCACATAAACCAATCTCACTTCTTTTGCTTCAAAATTCTCTTTCAGAAAATTATATTTGATAGAAACATGTTTAGTTTTAGAGTGAAATACCAAATTCTTAGATATATCAATTGCTGTTAAATTATCACAATAAATGATTATAGGTTCTTTGCATTTTACCTTTATGTCCTTCAACATTTGCTTAATCCATAATACTCGAGTACAATTAATTGTTGCTACAACATATTTTGATTTTGTTGTTGATAATGATGTACAACTATGTTTCTTGCTCAGCCATGAAATTAATCTGCTACCAAGAAAGAATGCCTCATCAGTGGTGCTCTTTTTGTCATCTACATCTCCTTCCCAATTTGCATCGGTGTATGCACATAAATAAAAATTTTCATCTTTAGGATACCATAAACCAAGATTTGTTGTGCCTTGTAGATACTAGAAAATCCTTTTTGCTGCTGATTCATGATTCTATTTAGGATTACTCTAAAATCTTGAAACAATACATATTGCATTCATTATATCAGGTCTTGTTTGTGTCAAATACAGTAAACCTCCAATCATAGATTTTTATCTTGTCGGATTAACAAGACCTGAATCATCCTTCAATGCCAATTTATCAGTTGTAGTCATAGGAGTACTTACCTTTTTAGAATTTTCCATACCAAATTTCTTCAGTAGTTCCTTCACATACTTTGTTTGACATATGAATATACCTTTATCAGTCTATGAAATCTGCAATCCTAAAAAGAATTTTATTTCCCCAATCATAGATATTTCAAATTCTTCCTACATCTTATTAGCAAAGTCTTTACACAATCCATCTTCTCCTCAAAAAATGATGTCATCAACAAAAACTTCAATAACCAAGATGCCTTCATTAGTCACTTTCAAATATAAGTTGATGTCAGCATTACCTTTAGTGTAACCAAGCTTCAAAAGATATTTTTCTAATCTAGCATACCAAGCTCTAGGAGCTTGCTTCAATCCATACAAAGCTTTCCTTAATCTGCAAACCATATCTTTATCATTTGTTAATGAAAATCCATCAGGTTCTTCAATGTAAACTTCTGCTTCAAGATCACCATTCAGAAATGCACATTTTTCATCCATTTGCTATACTTTCTAGTTCTTGTGTGCTGCAAATGCAAGAAATAATCTAACTGCTTCAATTCTAGCTATTGGTGCAAAGGTTTCATTGTAATCAATTCCCTCTTTTTGCGAATATCCTTTACACACTAATCTTACTTTGTTCCTGATTACCTTACCATCTTCATTAAGTTTATTTCTGAATGCCCATTTAGTTCAAATTACATATTTATCTTTAGGTCGGGGAACCAATGCCCTTGTATTATTCTTTTCAATTTGTTCTAATTCATCTTCCATAGCTTTAATCCAACGTTTATATTCACATTCCTCAATACCAGATGCTAGTTCAATTTAATAAATTAAACATACCTCTTCATTTGCTAGTCTTCCTCTTGTCATAACACCTTGATACTTATTCCCAATTATCTGACTTTCAGAGTGATTCAGTCTTACATACCTAGGTGTGTTCACTTGTTGTTGGTCTTCAATCACTGTGGAATTCTTCGATGATGCCGGTGTGACTGGATCCACATTCTGTACTGGTGCACTCCGTATAGGTTCATTTATGATCATCTCAATTGCCAATTGAGAATCCATAGACCTTGAATTTCCTCTAAAGTGTTCATCTATCTTCACATTTGCACTCTCAATTATTTTCTACAATCTTTTATTAAAACATCTATATGCTTTGCTCTTAGATGAATAACCAAGAAATATTCCTTCATCACTTCTAGGATAAAATTTACCAATATACTCATCTCTCCTAATGTAGCTTTTGCTTACAAATATTCTGAAGTATTAAAGAGTAGGAGTATTACCAAACCATAGTTTATAAGGTGTCTTACCGGTTTCACCTTTGATGTGAACTCTGTTAAAAGTGTAAACCATTGTATTCACTGCTTCACTCGAGTACACATGAGGTATATTTGCTTCTAATATCATGCTTCTGGCTGCATCCAGAATAGTTATATTCTTCCTTTCCACAACTCTATTTTGGTGAGGTGTCCGGGGTGTTGATAGTTGTCTTCTAATTCCATTTACTTCACAAAATGTATTAAATTCCTTAGATGTAAATTCACCTCATTGATCTGATCTTAAACATTTGATTTTCTTATCGGTTTCATTCTCTACCATTGCCTTGAATAGTTTGAATTTCCCAAAAGCTTATGATTTCTCCTTGAGAAAAGTAACCCAACACATTCTAGAATAATCATCAATGATTAATATAAAGTATATATCTCCCTGTAGACTTCTTGTTCTTGCCAGAACACACAAGTCAGTATGGATTAAATCAAGAACATTATTGGATTTCTTAGAAAGACTCTTAAAAGTTGTTCTAACTTGCTTCCCCATTTGACATTCCTTACATACCGGGTTATGAGGTTTCACAATCTTAGGTAAATCCCTTACTGCCTTAGTTGAACTAATCTTTATAATGCAAGCAAAATTCACATGACAAAGTCTTTTATGCCATAACCAACTTTTATCAATATGCGCAATCAAGCATGTCTTTTCACTGTTATTCAAATGAAGGATATTACCTCTAGTCTGATTACCGGTTCCAATCTCCAAACCAGTTTTATTCATGATTTTGCATTTACCATTTTTGAACTGTAATTGAAATCCCTTTTCAACTAATTCATCAACACTCAAAAGATTATGCTTCAAACCTTCAACATAATAAATGTTGTTTGTATTGTGCTTACCATCAAAAGATATAGTGCCTTTTCATATGATCAAACAAGCTTTATCATCCCCAAATCTTACTAGACCTCCATTGTATTCTTGAAAAGATAAGAATTTACTTTTATCACCAGTCATATGATGTCAACATCCAAAATCTACAATCCATTCATCATTTTCTTCAATTTTAGTTGCCAGGGCCTGCTCTACCTATGGAAAAGTAGGTGTTAGTTGATCTTCTTTTATTGCAACAAAAGCCCATCCATCGTCTGTTGATTCTTCATCAGAATCATCAATAACTCCTTCATCAACATAGTAGCATGATTTATCTCTATTCTTCTTAAATCTGTATCTCTAATATTCAAGGTTAGGTTTATATGTCCTTTTAGCTTCTTCTCTCAATCTTGCATTTCTATTAGGACATCTAGATGCCATATGACCAACTTTATTGCAGTTAAAATATTTAAATGGTGCTTTACCTTCATACTTACTACCAATAGGACCTTTAGGCATTTTCCTTGCAAATAGTGCTTCAAGTTCTTCCATTTCTTCATTTTCCTTTTTGATATCTTCAAGTTCTCTTGCATAAAGTGTTTCCAATCAAATTTGTTAGATGATGATGATGATGTTGCATATGATCATGCTTTGAAGGCTAAATCTGTCTTAATTGTAGCAACATGACCAAATTCCTCAAGCTCAAATGCTGAAAGTTTTCCAACCAATGTATCTCTAGATACTGATGTATTAGACATTATTCTCAACTCATTAATAGCAGCTACTTTCATTTTGTATTCCGATGGAAATTCTCTTAAAAATTTAGAAACACTTTCATCTTCATTTAAGGAATCTCCACAACATTGTATTCCCAAAACAATTTCATTAACCCTTTCCATAAAAGTAGAAATTCTTTCATCTTCTTCCATTTTTAGATTTTCATACCTGATCCAGAAGCATTCCAGTTTTGCAATTTTGATAGTGGTATCCCCTTCATTCAATGTCTCTAATTTATCCCGAATAGCTTTAGTAGTAGATCGGTCTGATAATCCCATGATTTGTTGATCTGACAATGCGATCAAAAGTGCTTGTCTTGCTTTGCAATCATTCTCTAGATCCTTATGCAATGTTGGTGAATGAGGTTGATTCGGTAAAGAAGCAACATAGCCATTCTTTGTAACATCCCATATGTCTCTTCCAATGCAATTCAGATGTGTCTCCATTCTAATCTTCCATATACCATAGTTAGTTCCATCAAGTTTCAGACTATCCTTCATGAAAAAGTTAGTTGCCATAGAATCTCCTCAAGTTGTTAAACTTTTGTAAAAAGAGGACTTAGCTCTGATACTAATTGTTAGGACCTAGAGGCAACTGAGAGGGGGGGATGAATCAATTGTCTATTAATTTCAACCCAAATAGAACTTAATCAAACTTGATACTTAATACTGGTAAACTAAACTTAATACCGGTAGACAGATTAACAGTTAATATTAATACCGGTGAAACTTAATGCATAGAACAGAAAGAGAAACAATATCCACAACACATAACACAAATATTTGTATGTGGAAACCCTATAAGGGGAAAAACCACGGAGGGAAACCTTACCCACAATTAGATGATACTACTACAGATAGTATGTGTATACAAATGGGGTTTGGACATGCAGAAAGGCCAACCGCCTAGAGCTCACTACTCAATCACAAAATAAGAGTCACACTGACTACAATTGGATGGTCAAATCCAATGATAATGTACTACTCAAAGTAGCATCTTCAATGTTGGATTCAATACTGGTTAAGCTCTGTCAATCACCTTCAAACCTTCTTTAAATCTTCTCTATGGTCTACTCATATGATCTTTAATATTCGCACATACCATGTTACAATACCATAACCATATACCCTCTCTCTACCTATTACGTTATCTCATAAATGAGATCTTACATATATACCAAAATCTAAGACCAAATGTGTAGGTTGACTCATCAAGAATATTACAATTAAATCAATTACAAATAAGTCAAGATGTGATGCATCTTGTTGACTCAATAAATTTACAACAATATCCAATTAATTAATTCTCCATAATGTGCCATGCTGATCTGGAATAGATAGTGCATGTCGGTCATAACCTAGACCAATTTGCCAGTAACAACAAATATGTCAACCCAATTAGACTAACAAAAAAAATACCAAAACCAAGTGTCCAAACCATGTCTTTGACATAAAAAAGTGATCTCCAGATGATAACAAGTCATCTTCAGTGCTGGTGAACAATATAACCTATCGGTGAGTGATATACCGGTGACTGTGCATAAGTCACTGAACTTGCCAGTGAACATAATGTGTCGGTTCAACATAACCAAAGATCTCCAAAAGGATAAGTGTTGACATCAATGAAAAAACCAATGCAACACATCCATAATACCAACACTAAATGGGTATTCAAGAACAAACTGAATGAAGATGGAGTAGTAGTCTGAAACAAAGCTAGATTGGTTTGCAAAGGTTATGCACGGGATGAAGAAGAAGACTATAGTGAGACTTTTGCACCAGTGGCTAGACTGGAAGGTGTTATAAATTTACTTTCTTTTGTAGCATATAAGGGATTCAAAGTATATCAGATGGATGTGAAGTGAACATTTCTAAATGGAATACTGGTAGAAGAAGTATACATACAACAGCCAGATGGTTATGCTTTGACTAACGAAAAAGATATGGTATTTAAATTGCACACACAACTATAAGGTTTGAAGAAAGCATCGAGAGCATGGTATGAAAGGTTACATTCACACCTAATGAAGATAAGTTTTCAGAGAACTAGTGAAGACAATAATATATATCTCAAATTTGAAGGAGATAAAATACTGGTTAGTGAAGTGTTTGTGGATGATATCATATTTTGAGGCAATGATGACATGAGTGATGACTTTGCAAATGAAATAAAAAATGAATTCAAAATGTCTCTTGTGGGAGAGATAAAATTCTTCATAGGTTTGCAAATTCAGCAAATGAAGAGTGGTAATTTTATCACACAGTCTAAATATGTGAAAGAGGTGTTAAAGACATTTGGAATGAGTGATTGTAAACCAGTTGGACACTAATGGTTATAGGTTGTAAATTGTCTAAGGAGGAAAAAGCCACATCTGTTGATAAAAAGGAGTACATTTCAAGGATAGGGAAGTTGCACTATTTTGTTCACAACAGACCAGATATAGCTCATGCAGTTGGTCTAGTTGCCATATTTTAGAACAATCCAAAGGAGAAACATTTAATAGAAACCAAGAGGATATTCAGATATTTGAAAGATACTATTGACTATGGATTATGGTATTCATATGCAAGTAACTTTGATTTGAAGGTCTATATAGATGCAGACTGGGCAGGTAATGTTGATCATAGGAAGAGCACAACCGATGGTACATTCTTTTTTGGAGGAAGACTTGTTTCATGGAGCAACAAGAAGAAGATTTGTATATCACACTCCACTGTTGAAGCTGAGTATTTCACAGCATATATGAATTGTACCTAGACAATCTAGATGAAACACATTCTGGAAGGATTCAAGATGAAGATTACAGATCCAGTAAGGATTTTATGTGATAACACCAGTGCAATTAATATTTCAAAGAACGGCCAACAAGAGCTGCATGAAGAGGATATTTTATGATCTTCACTGATGGTTGGTCAAGAATGATTTATGATATGTTGGTGGATGAGGTTGATTCGGTAAAGGAGCAACATAGCCATTCTTTGTAACATCCCATATGTCTCTTCCAATGCAATTCAGATGTGTCTCCATTTTGATCTTCCATATACCATAGTTATTTCCATCAAGTTTCAGACTGTCCTTCCTGAAAAAGTTAGTTGCCATAGAATTTCCTCAAGTTGTTAAACTTCTGTAAAAAGAGGACTTAGCTCTGATACCAATTGTTAGGACCCAGAGGCAACTGAGAGGGGGGGATGAATCAATTGTCTATTAATTTCAACCCAAATAGAACTTAATCAAACTTGATACTTAATACTGGTAAACCAAACTTAATACCGGTAGACAGATTAATAGTTAATATTAATACCGGTGAAACTTAATGCATAGAACAGAAAGAGAAACAATATCCACAACACATAACACAAATATTTGTACATGTAAACCCTATAAGGGGAAAAACGACGGAGGGAAACCTTCTCCACAATCAGATGATACTACTGTAGATAGTATGTGTATACAAATGGGGTCTGCACATGCAGAAAGGCCAACCGCCTAAAGCTCACTGCTCAATCACAAAATAAGAGTCACACTGACTACAATTGGATGGTTAAATCCAATGATAATGTACTGCTCAAAGTAGCATCTTCAATATTGGATTCAGTACTGCTTAAGCTCTGTTAATCACCTTCAAACCTTCCTTGAACCTTCTTTATGGTTTGCTAAGATGATCTTCAATATTTGCACATACCATGTTACAATACCATAATCATATACTGTCTCTTTACCTATTACATTATCTCATAAATGAGATCTTACATATATACCAAAATCTAAGACCAAATGTGTAGGTCAGTTCACCAAGAATATACAATTAAATCTGTAGTCACATAAATCTGTCCATTTTAATTAAATGAATATTTAGTATTTATTTGATTAAAAATCCACTAGCCATCAGTTAATTAAATTAATATTTAATTAATTCATCTTCAAACATTCTCCTATTAATTAAATAAATTATTCAATTTATTTTAATTAATTCATTCAACCAAATTCACACTCAATTAAATGAATAAATACTATTTATTCAATTTAATTCTCTTTCCTCTTTTAAATATATTAAATAAAACATTTATTTAAATCATTATCCCCCCCCCCACTTGCATTTTCCTACAAATGCAAGTTGCAACCACAAATTGAAATAAATTAATTTTATTTTAATTAAAATCCTATTTTCCCTCACCCACCAAACCCACTTGCATTCCTAAACCCCCTTCTAGATTCTTCTAAACCCTTCCTAATTAACCTAATTCATCCCCTAATTATTGTCACATTACTAAGCAACTTGGAGTCACTTCTCAAAGACTTCAAAGTCTTTGAAAAACATTTAATGTTTTGTGTGTTCATGACCATTTATGGTTAACACTTAACTCAACCCTCATGTGACTCATGTGTCTCCTCAAGAATTTATTTCTTTGACCATGGCTATTCCTTTTACCTTTGCACAAGAGTTTATCCATTGGATAAAAGCTTTATTCTTTAAATAAAGAATTTATTCACTCAACCCAACCTTGATCTTAACTCCCAAGTTAACTCTCAGGTCATGTCAAGCATTTAATGCTTCTTCCCTCTCCTCTCAACCCCTCTCATGTTGACACTTGTCATCCTAGGATTGGGTTGAAAGTCCTCACATGGATTGAATATCATTCAATCCTAACCCTTGTTGAGATTACTCAATCTCATCCATCCATTGCTCCATTTTTCCTATAAATAGATCCCATTTCTTCAAAATCTAGAACCTGAAAACTTGTATGCATTTAATCTATAGGCATTTCTAGAGAGCATTTTAGCATAAAATCATTAATATATTGTCATTTTGGACTAAAATAAATCTTACTTCATTTCATAGCATCTCATATTTAGCTTATTTTACACTTGCATAGCATAGTTAAAACATTTCAATCTTGAACCTCCATAAGCATCCATAGTGCAAAAAGCTGCTGAGAGCTACACTAATTTGAAACTTGGAGAGGAGAGGAACAAAGGAGAAGAAGCTAAGAGCATGTTAAAAGGCATTTGGAGATGCCTTATTGTATTTACTTCCATAGTTAAATCCTTTATCACTTTTTTAGTGTCTCTTTTGATATGCTTGCTTAGATTAGTTTTTGGTTGATTAACAATAACTTTTTCTTGTGTTTTTGTGTGTTATACGACCACAAGCTTTAGTCTAACACTTGTCCATTTCGCAGAGCATCAAAATCAATTACCAATAAGTCAAGATATGATGCATCATGTCGGCTCAATACATTTACAACAATATCTAATTAATTAAATCATCTTCATAATGTGTCATGCTGATCTAGAATAGATAGTGCATGTCAGTCATAACCTAGACCAATTTGCCGATAACAACAAATATGTCAACCAGATTAGACTAATAATCAAAATACCAAAAAAAAGTGTCCAAACCATGTCTTTGACATAACAAAGTGATCTCCAGATGATAACAAGTCATCTTCAGTGTCTATGAACAATATAACC
This sequence comes from Cryptomeria japonica, assembly GCF_030272615.1. Lineage (NCBI taxonomy): Eukaryota > Viridiplantae > Streptophyta > Pinopsida > Cupressales > Cupressaceae > Cryptomeria > Cryptomeria japonica. Next base: position 458,448,215 of record NC_081410.1, on the reverse strand, counting down.
TACCGGTGAGTGATATATCGGTGACTGTGCATAAGTCACTGAACTTGGCGGTGAACATAATGTGTCAGTTCAACATAATCAAAGATATCTAGAAGGATAAGTGTTGACATCAATGACAAAACCAATGCAACACATCCATAATACCAACACTAAATGGGTATTCAAAAACAAACTGAATGAAGATAGAGTAGTAGTTCAAAACAAAGATAGATTAGTTTGCAAAGGTTATGCATAGGAAGAAAGAGAGGACTATGGTGAGACTTTTGCACCCATGGCTAGACTGAAAGGTGTCAAAAATTTACTTGCTTTTGCAACATATAAGGGATTCAAAGTATATCAGATGGATGTGAAGTCAACATTTCTAAATGGAATACTGGTAGAAGAAGTATACATTGAGCAACCAGATGGTTATGCTTTGACTGATGAAAAAGATATGGTATATAAATTGCACAAGGCACTATAAGGTTTGAAGCAAGCACTGAGAGAATGGTATGAAAGGTTACATTCACACCTGATGAAGATAGGTTTTCACAGAACTAGTGAAGGCAACAATATATATCTCAAATCTGAAGGAGATAAAATACTGGTTAGTGAAGTGTTTATGGATGATATCATATTTGGATGCAATGATGACATGAGTGATGACTTTGCAAACAAAATGAAAAATGAATTTGAAATGTCTCTAGTGGGAGAGATAAAATTCTTCATAGGTTTGCAAATTCAGAAAATAAAGAGTGGTATTTTTATCACACAATCTAAATATGCGAAAGAAGTGTTAAAGACATTTGGAATGAGTGACTGTAAACCAGTTGGGACACCAATGGTTACAGGTTGTAAATTGTTTAAGGAGGATGAAGCCACATCTATTGATGAAAAGGAGTACAAGTCAAGGGTAGGGAAATTGCACTATTTTATTTACAACAGACTGGATATAGCTCATGTATTTGGTCTAGTTGCTATATTTTAGAATAATCCAAAGGAGACCCATTTAATAGCAACCATGAGGATATTCAGATATTTGAAAGGTACTGTTGACTATGAATTATGGTATCCATATGCAAGTAACTTTGATTTGAAGGTTTATACAGATGCAGACTGGGTAGATAATATTGATGATAGGAAGAGCACAACCAGTGATGCATTCTTTCTTGGATAAAGACTTGTTTCATGGAGCAGCAAGAAGAAGAGTTGTATATCACAATCCACTGTTGAAGCTGAGTATGTTGCAACATATATGAATTGTACCTAGGCAATCTAGATGAAACACATTCTGGAAGGATTCAAGATGAAGATTATAGATCTAGTAATGATTTTATGTGATAACACTAGTGCAATTAATATTTCAAAGAACCCTATTTTGCATGCTAGAACCAAGCATATTGAGCTGAAATATCATTTCTTGATAGAAAAAGTTCTGGGTAAAGATGTATTATTGGAGCATGTATCTACCAAGGAGAACCTAGCAAATATCTTTACAAAACCTCTACCTAAAACTACTTTTGAGTATCTTAGAGGTCAGCTAGGGGTTGTGCCCCTACATGAGGTCAATTGAGCATGATGTGGAGTACATCAGTCCCAGAGAAAATTTGAAAATCTTGAAGCAGGATTGGTGTAGAGTGGAGTTATTCCATAGGGGGAGCAACAAGTTGCAGATTGATGTTGCAGAATAATGAAGTATCACATTTAATGTTTTACTTTCACCTTGGCATTGTTGTCAAAGGGGGAGAAGAACTATATGATTGGGGAGATGATCTATATGATTGACAGAGAGAAGATGTATAGCCAGTTACCAACTAAAGACATGGAGACTTAGTTGAAGGAGAGTACATGGTAAAATGTAAACCAGGATTCCTATTCACAATCATAGCAATCAAGGGTATTGATACTTGTATTGCCATCAATACCAAAGGGGGAGATCATTGACATTTGCATGAAGATTGCATTGATGAACTTCTATGTTATCATTGATGTCAATTGTAACCGGTAATGATGTTATAATAATGTTATTTTGTAATCAGTATGAGGAACTAGTGAAGGGAATTGTAACCGGTAAGTGAGCTTGCGAAGGAAACTGGTATTACTAGAGAAGAAGTGAGATCAACTAGTAAACCCTACCCATTGATATGCTAAACCCTAACCAATGGAGATTGGTGAATCGGTTATATTGGTTTATGATCTAATGGTGAGCGATAATGATTATGACACGTATGCATGTTGTATGAGAAAAGTTTCAAAAGGCTTTTGGCACGTAAAGATAACGATTTTTTTCTTGGGAATGAGCAAGTTCATTAAATGTAATGGAAACCGTGTGATGAGTTACAGTGTTCGATAAAGTGGTGATCAAGGAGCGGTCGAGGTTGTCTTGAATGATGTGTAGTGATTGTTATGTAATCCAATGGTCATACTTGAACCGATTTGTTTGTAATCTCTATGAGATGTTTAGGTTTGTGATGTGTTACCGACCTATTGTTTTGTTTATAAGGTCAATGAGTTGTTTTATTGGTGTGTTGGTAATTTGTGGTTGAGAGTAAGAGATTTTGGTTGCCAAACCAGGAGATGCATCTGCAGTATGTGTAAAGGTAGATAGGAGCATGAAAAGGATCTAAACAAGCAAGTGTAGTGCTATTCAAACAGATTAGTAAACCTCTGTTGTTTTCTAACAATTACAATAGTCAAATCTCTTAACTAGGTAAGCTCTAACAAGCTTATTGTTATCTAAATCCTCTAACCAGGTGGTCCATTAGCTTGGATTTCAAATCCTCTACCGAGGTTACTCCTAATAGGGTTTTGCTTCTAATAGGGTATTATAGTCAATCCCTTAACCGGGTGGTCCCTAACAGGTTTTGTTCTTAACATGACTTATTGTAAAGCTTTAACAAGCTTGGATCCTAATAGGGCTAACTTCGGAAGAGTTCAGAATACTTGTGGGTATTCATCCCCACCGTGGTTTTTCCCATTTTGGTTTCCACATCAAAAATATTGTGTCAAGTGGTGAATGCTTTTGTGGTTATGTTTACTATGGCTAAATTTCTTAACTACTAAATCCACTTTGATATGTTATGTTAAGCGACAATAATCTAAAATATGTTTTAACTACTGTCAGTAAAGTATTTGAATGATTTAGTCAAAAGGTTTTAAGAGTTTCAAAGATGTTTTACTGTTAGTCTGTTATAACAGTCAACCGGTTTAACTTGTTAGTAATATTGCATTTGAAGTTCAGTGTTTGAACCAGTCAGTTTAGAGTTTTCTTTGAGAGGTTGATTTTGAGTTTGGTGAAAGTTTATGTCAAGTTTTCTATCTACTGATTCACCCCCCCTCTCAATAGTTGATCAGATCCTTATTCTTTCATCATACCATCATTGTCTTTCTGTTTTACCTATATTAATTGTTGCTTTAGGGAGTGTTAGTCCTTGGGATTTATGTATGGTGATTTCCCATGTCGTGTATAGTGGTATTTGTCTATGATTACCTAAGGAGATTGGTGTTATAGGTATACTTTTTGGGTCATCTTTCTTCCAAGGTGGACTATGGTAATTATCAAATCAAACAACTACATACAAAGGTAGATCTGGGGTTTTGATCCATTTGTGTACACAATATGTAGTACCTCTCCAAGAGACTCATTGACAAGCCCTGATTGAATCCATAGGTTATTTTGCTAATAGTGTTACATTTGGTTTACACCTTGGATCTATCAGATATTAGTTATGCTATAGTGTAGAGGAATAACTTTACTCAAATAGGGTAAGGATGTCCATGAAAGGAAATGCGACTAATATTGTGTGTTATGCGCATTCAGAGTTCCACGACCTGCGTGGCCAACACCTTCTTTAGCCACGTGATACAATGAATGCGACTAACATTGTGTGTTATGCACCTTCATAGTTTTGCGATCTGTGTGGCCAACACCTTTTTTAGCCACGCAGTATAATAAATACGAGTAACATTGTGTGTTATGCACCTTCATAGTTTCACAACCTATGTGGCCAACACCTTCTTTAGCCAAGCGATACAACAAATGCGACTAACATCGTGTGTTATGCGACTTCACAGTTTCACAACCTGCGTGGCCAACACCTTCTTTAGCCACGCGAATCGATGATTTTGATAAATGAATCAACAATTTTGACAAACACGCTATGTTATGCGCCTTCATTCTTTTGTGACCTATGTGGCCAACACCTTCTTTAGCCACACGATATGACGAATGCAACTAACATTGTGTGTTATGTGTCTTTGCAGTTTTGCGGCCTGTGTGACCAACACCTTCTTTAGCCACGTGATATGTTGAATGTGACTAACATTGCGTGTTATGCACCTTCACAGTTTCGTGACCTCCGTGGCCAACATCTTCTTTAGCCACACGAATGGACAATTTCTATAACTCCCTACTCATCCATCTCACCCAAAAACACTTATGTTTCTCTAACTATATCATGCTTGAAAAGACCATTGATGATTGTATGAGAATGTCAACTGTGTTAGCAGTAAACCAAAAAGTAAATCGAAACTGTTAGAATAGAGAAAATAGTGTTTTATGGTTTCAAGATAAAAAGACTCATATGATTTTCATATATAATACCACATTTAATAAACTTTAAACATCATCATACAACATAAAAATTATAATTGTCCAGTTTTCTACAAGGAGAATGAGAACAAACAATGTTCAATATCCCCCACATCTCAATTCTAAAATTTTCTTGGTTTCAACAGGCTAAATATTTCTTGCACTTTTAAAAGTTGCGAATTATGGGCTTGTGAGTTGACAATTTGTATTGACAAAAGAAAGACATGGACTGCACTGAGGTCAAAGGTATATTTTTCAAACATTTCAAATATTCATTTTATACTTTCAGTTATTCACAAGCTCCAGGTCATTATGCCATTGCTAATAAATTGTTTGGCAGTAGTTTTGGATGTGCGATTTCCATTGCCAGTTAACTTTTATGGTCACTGTTTATGAAAAATCTCTTCTCAAAACCATGCTTCAAATTCAATAAAAGTTGAAACTTTAATCAACTTTTCTTGTAATAAACAATCTACTTTCTCTGCTCGTTATTGGTGTGTGGGGGAGAAAGCATAGATGTAACCACTCTAAACCATACTTTTAATCTCCAATGCAACTAAACCAAACTTACTTTGTAAAGCTTCTGCATCTTTTATTCCTCATACTTGGAGATTGCCAAACACTTTTTTAGTAAGCTATTCATTTGAACACTTGTATTGTTCTACAACTTGCTTAGATGTCTTTAGTGATTTTGCACTTTAAACATTTATGAGATTTTATCTATGAGATAAAGTGTCTGCATGACTCTTTGTGAAGATTTGAACTCCTAAAGGATTTTTGAAGCCTTGTTATGGGAAGTACCATTTTCCTTGCAATGACTCCTACACCATTATCTCCTTTTGCTCTTCTTCTCAAACTATACAAGACAAAGAAAATAATATACATGCTGGAGGAAAACTTATATGCAAAGAAATAAACTTCCACATTTGTACAAGGTGCAAGTCTTGTCCATAGACATTCCAATTGAACAGAATCAATCCACAACCAATTTTGTAGCACTAGGCAGGAATTATGTTGCCTTGTAAACCTTGTTAGTGATGGGGCAAGGAGAAGATCATGCACTCGACACTTTTCAAAGGAGAAAAGTGCTCATAAAATTGAAATTGTGTTGGTCGCTCATAATTCAGGCGAAGAAGGAAAAATATAGAAGTTTGTGTTAAAAGGATACTAAGAGAAAGTGGATGGAGGGGTGAAGGAAGCCCAAAGCCCTGACAAAATTTTAGTGTAATGTGCTACATAAAATTCTCCACTTTAAACTCTCACCCAACCCATTAGGTTTTGTTCACTATTTAGGAATTGAAAAATTCCTTAAAATAGTGTGCTCAATGAGCAGGAAATCAAATTCCAAAATGAGCATCATAAAAGACACACAACCACATAAGACAAAAAAGTTTTATTTGCATATTATAATTATCGAGGCAACGTGAGTGAATATGGAAGGGTGCTAGGAAAGAAGAATTTAGAAACATTGAAAAATCTAAAGGACACGTAGGGAAAGTACCACACCAATAGCAAAGTGGTAAGACACCAAGCATATATGAAAGAAGAGATTTAAAAATTGAAAGGCAAGCATATAGGGAAAGTACCGCAGCAATATCAGAGTGGTGAGTAAGACACTAAGAAGAAATAGAGATTATGGGTGCAACTAATGAAAGAGAAAGAGAAGGATTTAGGGGCAAATAACTTTGTCCATAATTTAGAAAAAGACACGATTAGAAGCTAAACTAGCACATAAAAGTTAGCACAAGAACAAAGAAAAGACTGTAGGGCATGTGCATGAGTACGCAAGAAGAAGTGAAATTAGTTTGCAGATTTAAAAGAAAAGATTACCAAACAAAAGATTGAGGTGGCTTAGATTTAAGTTGTATTAATGTTTTGTGTAGTAACAGTTTATTGGGATTTGAATTGTCTCTATAAATAAGTGAAAAGATCATATTCCAAATGGAACAAAGGCATAGTAGAACTAAAATGGGGAGCGTATGATTTGGCTTTGAGATGATCAACTGCATGAGCCTAAATAATTGGGCCGCCTCAAAATAAGGATTTTGAACCACTTGTTTTTTTTTGCTATTTTGGTGGGTAGGTGCACTAGCATGTTGAACGGTTTTTTTTTAATTGTAGAGGAAAACCCAGAATTGTAGGAGGTTGTTGTATCATAAGTACCAAATATGGATTTAACACAATGTCTCCTAAAATTATTACAATAGGGAGGGGAGACATGAACGACAACTGAGTAAAGGCAGAGTATAAAACAACTATTATTTTATTATTTACCAATGAAATTTAAATATTTGAATACAAAGCAATTCTGAAAGTCAATTTCCTATTATTTTAATTTCATATATTTTTCGAAGAGTACTCACTCTTGATATTTGTCACTGTTTATATTTATGTGGTCTTTAATCTGTCAAACCAGTGTGTTGCAAGCAGTGGATGAATATTTGTCTGGAAATACATTGTATATACAAACTGATGTATTTATAGAGTCTGCAGGCCACCGACACATTTGAGGCGGCTATGTAGTACAATATCTTAGAAGAGATCAATAAAGATCAAATTTTAATTCAATAAGCTATTGCAAATCAATTTTTTTACCTGATATGCATTTATTTCTCCATTTACGACTACAACTTGTTCACTAAATTAAATGAAACGGTAAGCGAAAAGGGGAAGTTATTCACTAATACATTTATGGTCAATTTTGATATTGTTTTACAGCTACAAGTTTTGTTGGAGTTGATATGTTTTACAACTGTAAGTTTCATTGGAATTGATATGTTTTATAGCTCCAAGATTTTTTTGAAAGATTTCACATTGATTAGTAATTAGCAAAGCACTTTTCTGATCTAAAAATGCATTCAATTTCCAACTTGTATGTTGAGAAATTTACTAGCTTGTATTTTTGGGAATTTTACCAAGGCAGAGTCTAGTTTTGCGACGTGAGACAGGTTTTGGAGTGAAACCTCACGCTATATAGCCTATCGGCTAATAAGTGATATACAAAAGTCTTTTTAAAAAAAAAATAGTTGTCGATTTTTATTGATTATAAAAGAGTTGTTTAGGAGATAATATTAGATTCAAAATGTAAGTAATCAATGTTTAATCTTCGTTAAGGATTCTTGTCAAAGATTAAAAAGAATCCTCTCATAAATTTAACAATGTATGTATAGATGTTCAAGTGTTGTTTACTCTTGAAGAAGCTATATGTAATCTATTAACTTCAAATGTAATCTATATTTTAGGATTGTTTCTTCCACTAAGTCTTTATAGACTATTTGATTTTGGTTGTATTCATAATGTCTTTAGTGAGTTGAACTATATATACTTTGTATACTCTTTGTCTTTTTATTATTATTATTAATGTTCTTACAAAAATGAAATCAACATAACAATGTTGATTCTATGAGATTTTTTTCCCATGCAAATCACCCACCTATAAAATAAAGAATAAATCTCATCGATGATGACATTCAAATACCTTTACCCATTACAATATTCCAACAAAGTCATTTTTTGAAATCAAAATAATTCAAGAGGTCTTCAATTGTACATAGCACAGTAACACTATCAATAACTTCGATAACCACTTTAGTAAAAAGTATCAAGATGCTAATTCTCTCTTTTGTGTATATAATATTTTTATTTTAATTTAAATTAAGTATATAATAAAAATTAAGTTTAAATTTTGGTAGAAAATTACTCAATTGAGCCACTTTTCACTCATGATCCATTTGTCATACATTTTATTTATGCTAACTCATTGGATACATCTTATTTGGCTTATTATGTTGATGTGACACTTCCCACTTAAATTTCACTTATTCACTTAAATCGATAACTAAGAAAAATGCATTAATAATTTAAACTTCATAAGTTGCATTAATGACATATGTTAACCAACTTGATGTTATTTTTAAGATTTTATTTTTTTATTTTTTAAGTTTTAAATCAAATGTATAGATATAATTAGAGGTTACATGACATTTTAGTTTAATGTTGAGTGTTAATAAACTACTAGTTTTGAAGTCCAACTCACAAAGTCAATCATTCACCATCAACAAAACTACTAATAAAAATTCACACCAACTTACGGTGGGGCTTCAACCCCTTAGACTCCCTTGAGCACATGTTTCATTCACTAAACATGTAAAGCAACGTGTTATTCTTGCATGCTCACTCTAATAGCCTAGTTGTAATATTATTAATTTTTCTATATGAATAGAATCTTGCATCATGGAACTCTAAAAACTAATCCTCTTTGAAAACGTTAATGTTGTCTCTAGAATCTTTGAGAAATTTAGATGTGCACTCAAAGAATATCATCTACCCATGATATTTTTTTGATATCTTATCTTCATCTTCAAAAACACCCTTAACAAAGGATAGAAAATTATGATTCAATGCCTAACGAGGTATTGTAACTCCTTTAACATTTTCACCAGAACAAATGACCCAAAGCTATTTTTTCTTAATTACATTATTTTAATACACTGTACAATATAATTTTGATGTTATATGTCTAAATTGGTCAATTATACATTCCAAAAGAGAGAGAGAGAATATCAATAAATAGTTATACTAAGATGCCTTAAGAAATTCCTCACAAATAACTATGAATGAATTGATTGATTTTATTATTTATATTAAAAGAGTTTCCTTTATTTACACATCTATCAACAAGTTGTGTAAGTGTAGGTCAACCTTTAGGGATCAAAATCCAATACCTTATACCCCCTTGAGCACACATTTCTTCCACTAACCCTGCGAAGCAATATGTTATTCTTGCATGCACACTCTAACAACCTAGATTATAATGTCACTAATTTTCCTATATGAATATAATCTTGCATCAAAAGAGCTCAAAAAATTAATCCTCTTTGAAAATGTTTATACATTATCTTCAAACTCTCCAAGGAATTTAGGCATGCACTCAAAAAATAACATCTACCTATGACCTTTGTTGGATATCGTATCTACATACTAAAAAATGCCCTTTATAAAGGAAAGAAAATTATGACTGAATGTCAAGTGAGATACTGAAATCCTTTAACACTAAAATAGAAAAAAAAGACCCAAAGTAGGTTTTCTTAATTTGTATTCTCTAATATGTAAAATGTAATATTGATGGTGTACATGTCTATAGTTGGTCAATGATTTGTACAAAAGGAGAGAGAATATCAATACATGGCTATGCCACAATACCTTAAGAAATTCCTCACAAACAACTATGGATGAATTGATTTCTTTTATTATTTATGTTGAATGAATTTCCTCTATTTACAAATCTACCAAAAAGTTGTACAAGGGTAGGTCAACCTTAGGGATCAAACTCCAATACCTTATAATCCCTTGAGCAGATGTTTATTTCACTAACCAAGTTGTGAAGCACTAAGTTACTCATGCATGCACACTCTAATAGCCTAAATTATAATGTTACTAATTTTCCTATATGAATATAATCTTGCATCAAACAGACTCTAAAAACTAACCCTCTTTAAAAAAGTTTGTTATCTCCAAAATCTCTAAGGAATTTGGATGAGCACTCCAAAATATCATCTACCCATGACCTTTTTTTGGATATATTATCTTCATCTTCAAAAACACCCTTAACAAATAAAGGAAAATTATTACTCACTACCTAGTGAGATGTTATAACTCATTTAACATTTTCACCACAATAAATGACCCAAAGCTAGGTTTTCTTAATTCATACTTTAATACAATGTAATATTGATGTTGTATGTCTATAATTGGTCAATAATCTATCAAAAAAGAGAGAATGTCAATAAATTGGTATGACAAAATACTTTATGAAATTTCTCACAAATAATTGCGAATGAATTGATTGATTTATTATTTATGTAGAATGAATTTCCTCTATTCATACATCTATCAATTGATTGTGTAAGGGTAGGTTAACATTTAGGGATGAAAATCCAGTACCTTATGCTCCCTTGAGCACACATTTCTTGCACTAATCATGTGAAGCAATGTATTATTCCTACGCGTACAATCTAATAGCCTAGATTCTAACATTACTAATTTTTTTTTATATGAATAGAATCTTGCACCAAAAGAACTTAAAAAACTAATCCTCTTTGAAAAAGTTTATACATTATATTCAAACTCTCCAAGAGATTAGGTGTGCACTCAAAAAATTTCATCTACCCATGACCTTTTTTGGATATCCTATTTTGATCTTCAAAAACATCCATAACTATTATGTCCCATCTTTTTGCTTGATTAAAATAACAAAACAAACTCGATTTGGATATTAATCAGTTAATTTTGATTTAATTTTAAATGATTAAAATGGTAGATTAATGATATTTTAAATGATATAATAATGATGTATTTAAGTATTAAAATGAGAAACTAATGATATAAATTATGATAGTGTATGTTATCCTTACCATATACATGTATTGATTATGGTTTTGAGGACTAACCTTTTGACATGTGAACGAGTTTAAGTGGATGTGAGATTAGTTGAAGATGAGAACATGGTCAAGGAGAGGAATCTAGCCATTTGGTAAAGAATGGTTATGATAGAAACCATCACACACACCACGTAGTTCATATAAGACATTGCATTTAAATAAAATGATGGATGTTTTTTGAGTAATTCATGAAGTTTTCTTATCATCATTATCATGTTGTTGTAAGGACTCAAAATTTTCATAAATAATAAATAAAAAAATTCCTCATTTACTTTCAAGAAATACATATATCAAAAGATAAGTTACATTAGAATTGTTAAATTACAAATTTCTCACTTATTGAGAGATAATACAAATGTGACCATAAGGTCAATTTACATATACACATGGTCTTGATGTAAAAAATTATTACTTATACAATATACAACGACCAATGATCGATTACAATAGCATAATCACAATAATCATATGATACATGAAAGTTGTCTCCAGTAAGCCTCAAACTACCCTCCATCCACTCCTGTGAGACAAACATGTGGCCCAAGCGCATTAACCACCCAACCACAGAGCAAATCGCTCCCCAAGTGCTCAATGAGCTCTCGACCCTTGCACAAGGCCCCTAGCAAATTGGAACCGGTAGGTCGGATGGGATCCGGTGCAACATGAATACATCTAACTACATATCACCTATGACTTGTAATTCCTATATTCATGATATGGCATGAGGTAAAAAGAAAACAACAATACCTTACTGTTGTAATTACTTTGGCCAAAGATTTCACTGACTATCGGCAGGTAAACCAAGTGTCGAGGTTTACCCTCCCTTGTTATTCCATATTCAACATCCGCCCAAAATATAACATGAACCTTATGAGTTCAATTGAAAATTTACCCCTAGGATTAAAAATTATATAAAAAATTAAAATTAAAAAAAATCAAGAACTAATCATATTCATAGGATAAATAATTAATTATTCCTAACAAAATTTATACTTAATTATTAATGTTGTCTTATCCCACATAATAATTCAATAATTTATATTTACACTATTTCTAATAAAATTATTAACCTTTTTAAAATTATCTTCTATTATCTCTTTAATACATTGATAACATGACAATTTAAATAATTATACTCTACATTACAATTTAATGTTCTCATTAGTTATCTCATCCTTAATGCTTGCCCATTTATTAGTCTTAGAATAAAATTCCCTACACATGTTTTAAATATTTTGTTCTATTCTAAAATAACATTATTGTTCAAAGAAAAAAGGTAAGGCATCTTGTGAGTTTAGAACATAACCAATGGTTCTAAATTAAGTTCCCCTACCACTAGCACCTTGTACCTAGAGGAGGTTCAAGGGATAAGCCGATAGGATATCAAAAGTAAAAATTAAATGTTAAATGTATGAAAATTTTCAGAGTATGTGATAAATTGTCTTGATAGCTTCTGGATTTAAATGTGTAAGACAATTTTTTTCTCTTTTTAAGTTTATTCATCTTGATGATGGTTCATGGAACATGATTTGAAATGTTGATGAAAAAAATGATCACACAGTCAAATGCAGAAGCTATCAGGACAAAATTAAAAATATTTTAATATTGTTGTAACATCATAAAATGGTTAGTATGATTGGTTAAGCAAATCAAACTATTTTAAAGACATTATCAAGAAAGATTTAAAATGAAAGCATAATGAGAGATAAACAACATAAAATAAAGTATACTCGTGAAGCTCCCATTGCAAATAACTCTTCCTTGTCCTCCTCGTCTCCACAAACTTTGCTAGCTCCAAACTTTGACTAATGGAGAGTGGGAGAGAGATGGAGTGAATGTGGAATGCTCTCAACTAGAATAAAAATATTGTGTATGAGTGTATATGGATGAAATATGGATATGGTTTTGAAATCAAAATGACATTATGATAATGCAATGATGAGTGGATAAAAGGCCAGCATAAGGATGTATGAAAAGTGGATGGATTGATAAGAGATAAGGGCTCAATTTAGAGAGTTTGAGGCTTGGAAACCGATGGTCAAGATCAAAATTTGATCAAGGGATCAGATTGAAGGAGAGAGCAAGGTGTGCTCACACATGTGTGAACACATCTTGGGAAGAACCACTATCATAGGGGAAAAGGGAAGATGTGCTCACACATGTGTGAGCAAATCTTAGGAAGTCCAAGAGGTTGACAAGTGGAAACACTTGTGGAAGGGTGTAAGGGCTAGTGGAAGAGAGCTTATGACATACAGGCTAAAAGGGGAAAGTGTAGGGTGGCTCTATGGAGAAGAGCATCCTCACACATGTGTGAGAACCCCTTGGTCAAAGGTGACATGGAGATGTTGAAGTGACTTGTGCATGCAAGTCCTTCAAGAGAGGGTCACATGTGGAGTGACATGTGGGTTTTGGGTAGATGTGCAGTATTTTTAATTTGAATAAATACTAATAGGGGTTAGGCTTTGGTTTAATTAGTTTAATGGTGGGATTAAAAGCTAGGTTTGTAGGAATCATAGAATTAGCTTAATTAATTACAAATTAATTTAGTTAATTGGGATTAAGAATAAAGTTGGAATATTCCTTAAAGGTGAGCTTGATTTATTGAAATGAATCAACTTTAGGCTAAAAGGGACATGTATAATTAATTAATAAATTAATTATATATGTGGAAGTGGAAAATTAATTAAATATAATTTAATTAATTTAGGGGAATAATAGGCTAACATAATTAATTAAATTAATCAAGGAATTAATTATATATGTGGAAGTGGAAAATTAATTGAATATAATTTAATTAATTTAGGGGAATAATAGGCTAACATAATTAATTAAATTAATCAAGGGATAAAGGTATAATTAATTAAATATTAATTTAACTAATTTTATGTGTCTACAATTGTATAATTAGTTATATAATAATTGGGTAAGCTTAAGGATAGAGCATTTACGGCTGGAGAAATATTTCTTATTATTAACAAGACAAATTATATTTTTATGTTAAGTTAATTTGCATTATGTAAAAAAAAATGTAAAATATAACAATATTTTTTATTATGATTGTAATATGTTATAATACAGTACAAGTATGATATAGTAATTATTAAAATAAATAAAAACAAAATTTCAAAAAACATATAATTTATTATTAACTTTTAAAAATATATAATTAATTATTAATATATTATCTTTATCATTTTAATATTATAAACGTAAAAAAAATAGTAAAAAATAATAGTTAAAGGTTTAAAAGAAAAAAGAAAAAAAAAAAATTATTTTTAAAACTTAGAATAATTTAAAAAAAAATTAATATATAAAATTTTACATTTTCAAAAACTATGGAAAGTTAAATGCAACATAGTATGGAGAATAAACTATGAAAAGTTAAATTTTCCTTACATGGTAACATGTGAGAAGTGGTACTCGGATATTTATATCCATTTCTTTCTACAAAGACTCTGACGTGATGATAAGAATAAATGCTGAAGGGGGTAAGCCGTTAAAACAAATGTGCTTTACATGGACAATGGTGACCACGAAAATTAATCAAATCGGTAGAAAAAATCATGAGAAATCTAAGAGTCATTAATTATGACTATGATATTATTTTATTATAGTTTTAATTAAGTAAAAACAAGTTTTTGAAAGGAACCCAAACCTTTTACATATCAGGAAAATGATAAAGCATTAAAGTAGAAAAAAAATGTGCCTAATCACCCAAACAAAAAATAGTTCCCATGCAAACCAAAAAGGGAACTCAAAACACATAGAGCCGCTCAAAGACAACAAAAGGATAGCAGAAGGACAACACAAAGAGAAGGACAAAGACTAAGAAAACTAAATATTTTTCATAATATCTTCTGCATGAACCACCATCTGCTTCATGTTGTCCGCAGAGGTCTTCAATTCATCCAGCTCTCATCCCTTGATATCACCCTGATTCCAGGTGTTGGCCCTAGTTCTCTTCTCATGACCTTTTATCTCCATTTGGTCCTTGTCACCCTCTTTATCTTTAATGTTATCAAATCTGTTAATCAAAATATTCATATTATCCATAGAGGCCTTAAGAATCTGGAAATTATGTTCAACAATCCTCTTCACAGTTAATTCCATCTTGTTGACTCTATTAACCAAGTTGTTCATGGTAGTTTACAGCCCGTTCGCCTCTCCATTCCCTTCCATTTCCTTAACCTTCTTTTCTATTTCAAGAATTTTACCAACCATGGCCTCAATAGCTTCAACATTGTTGATCACAACCACTAATTCTTTAACATTTTCAGAAAGAGGCTTCTTGCCTATTGTAGCATTTTTTTATAACATTGATATCATTCTTTAGGTTGTTGATATCTTTCACAATTTTGTTGATAGTATCACAAAATCCCTTAATAGTATCATTATCCTCATGACAGTCACTAGGATTTCCCTTTTTATTCTCTTGGCCCTCATTTTGCAATCCTTGAGTACTCATATCCTCACCACGACCCACATCCGGAATGTCATCCTCCTCCTTACCCTTCATATTGTCATTTTTTCCTCCTCTGCATCCTCATAAGAAGCTATCAAAATCTATTTTTTAGCCTTGTTATCTCCCCTACTGGTATTCTTGTTCCTTTGGGTTTGTTTTCTCGTTCCCTTTCCTTTCTTGCTTTTGATGAATTTCTCCTCAAAGGACTCATCCTCGGAGTCTGAGAGATTAGAATCAACCACAATCCTCTTTCTTTTCCCCTTATTCCTCCCCTTTTTTCTAAGATCCTCTAACTCACCTTTAGTTTTCGAGTCAAAGTTGAAACCACTATACTCACTTTCCATGCTATCATCCCTGGTATTTTTACCTCTAATTGGTTTCTCTATGGATTTCCCTTTCAACAATTTGTAAACTAAAACCATAAGACCCTGATGAAGAGCATGGTCCCCCTGAGGGTCTTTCTGCATTTCTTTAATGGTGTGATCCATGGAACAAGCTAGATAATAGGGAATGCTTACCTTTTCACCATGGCGGAAGTAGTTGAGCAGCACGAAGTGGTGCCCGTAAGACCTTGTGAATCTTCCATCCAAAGTAATGTAGGTTATGGTAGCAAACAACACAAACCTCCAAGGCCTACAGATGTGCTTGGGGGAGTGGTAGGATTTGTCCACCTTCATCATTTTCTTCTTTTCACCATCTGTGATAAGGAATCTATCCGCTGCCTTATCAGAGACACTTCGATCTCTATAGAACTTAATACCATCTTTCACCATCCTCGTAGCTTCTGCAATGATATCTTCATCCACCATCATCATCTGGGTGCCCACCAGAACTTTTCCATTCCTCCAATTCTTTATAAAATGCTTGGTAACTGTTGGGTCTTTACCACCGAGCCTCTCCATGAAAACACTTAAGCCCCCCCTTGTAGAATTTCCTAGACCTCTTTGTTCTTCTTCCAATCTGAACATGAGGTTGGTTCAAACCTCTTCTTGTTCCCTCCCATTTTTTCCTCAAAGTCACTGGAATTCCTAATCTCTGCTTTGATATTTCCTCTCTGGTTTCTATTATTGCTCTAAAAAACAACCCAGAATCTATGCCCTGTTAATATGATAAGACTATTAAATACTCATCACCGCTGCTATAAACCTACATCAAAAAAAGGGGGAAAAACATTAGGAATTATGATTAGTGATGCCACATTGCCTCATTTGGATATAGTCTAGTTCGAACAAGGATTTCACCTCACATGTAAGTTTATTGGTAGGGAGATTGCTAGGTAAGTGCTCAAAAGGCCAATTTGAGTCAAAAGGTCATAAAAGGAAACAAGAGGTATTGTTTATTTCTGCTCCTTATGTTTTCCAATATCAAGTTTAGTTGCAATATTCAGGTCTCTCTACGAGTCTTCACCAACAATCTCCCTTTCTAGTGATAGCTCACACCCATGCTCAAACTTACTCCATCTACCGACATCTCCCATCTACACTTTTCTCAATCCCTGGTTCTCTTGACATTCAACTTATTGTTTTTAGTGTGCATAGGGCATTTCCAACATGGACATTTAGGGGCAGTAAGGTTTTATTCACTTTTGACCACCAACTTAGTTTAAGGCTCATAGCCCTTAGCCTACTCAATTCACCAACTAAAGGTCAAAAACCCCCAACTGAGGCTATGCATTGTCCAAGGTCCAATTTGCCATTGGTTCACTATTTTAAAATTTCCACACAAAGTCTCATGAGCCCCAAACTCCTCCTTGAAATCAGGTTCTAAGAAGTGTGTGTTATGCAGTCAAAAGGGTTACTAGCCCGTGGAGGCCTAATTGGCCAAATTTTGCTTATTCTGCTCAATGATGGTTAAAACCTCCCACAAACTCAATTTGGATGGTGTTTTAGGGGTATTTGCTGATGGATTTTCATGGTTTAGGCCTTTGCTATTGAAAAATGAGGACTGTCCACTATTTGTGGCACTTTTGTAGGGTTTGGTAGGGTTTAGAACCAGTCACTTAGGAAAGTCATTGCTACTCTATTAATCAAGCCTCCAAACTGGCTTAGAAATTTTGCCACACCAAAATGAAGCCTTCCCCTACTAATACCCTACAAACATAATGCCAAACACTTGGCACACATCTGAGAAAGGAAGTGGAATACCACTGTCACTGTCAAAATGCTACCTTTTACTAGTCGGCTATTGCCATCTCTTTAGACTTGCATAAGAAGGGAATTGAACTGGAAGTACACCTCAATGAGGTCTATAAAACACTAATGAACTTACCTATTACATAGCCTTCATGGTTATAAGACTTGGATTATGCTTTGAAGCATTCCTTGAACATTTTACAAATACAATTCACAAAAAATAGCGAACTCACTGTTTTGTTTACAAAGTGAGAATGTTCAATAAGAATAAGCTATTCTAACAGACCAAGATGATTCTCAACACTCTTGGCCATATATCCAGATCTCTGCCTCATACATTTGTTCACTCCAAATTTATTTTGGGTGCAAATCTTGAGTTTTTGATCATGCTACTAGTCGAGTAATCAATACTTGCCTAGTATTCACTCATGTCCTCCTTCCAAACACAATTTTGGCATAAAGTAAAACATATGTACACTATATACATGAGTGCCAAATTTACTAAATCCATTTTGTGGGATCCCAGACTTGGATCAATCAAGTGGTGGCATGTTGGAACCTCAAACCCTTGATAGGGCAGTGAGCACATAGAAGTAAAATAATTTTGTACAAACAAATTGCCAAAGGAAACCAGTACTACAATAACTTGGAGAGAATTGTACAATTACTATGCACACTTTTCCAAAGGTACAGTACAGACTATGAAGCTACAGTACGGACTGTTACACCAAAGGAGAAAAAAACAGTGAATAAAGCCAAAATGTCATGATTTTTATTAGGAAACTCTTGCTCATACAATCACTAAACTTCTTCAAGGAAAAGGGAGGTATTTTTATAGTCCATCCAATTAGTTACCAAGCCCTATATGGATAGGAGGCTTTCACAACTGCATTTTTCAAGAAAAACCCCAAAATGTCAACTTTGACAACTTTTTGCAAGCCCAAATGACAACATTTCTTGCTCAAAAAGACACTTTTGACAATATAACCTTATCAAATTGTCTAAACACCTTAGAAATTCTTCAAAAAAACTTATCAAACATGTTTCAATGCTTTGGAAAGCATTAGAATACCTTTTTACCAATTTTGCACATTTTTGCCAAAAATTGTCAACTCAAAGCCTGAAAGGCAAAACTTGACCTCTTGAGCCCAAAATGAGATCATGACCACTAAAAAAGACACACAACAACCTAAAAAAACATTATAAACTTGACACAAGACATTAAAAACATGAAATCACAAATTACTCAAAAAGGAGAGTTTTGCTCAACTAGGTGCTCCTGCACCATTTACTCTCCCCATTAATGGTAATGATTTTCGCAAATCGATAGGCCAGGTTGGGTGCCCAATTAGCACACGAGTTAGCTTCCCTATAAAAATTTGTGAAAACACACATTTTGAAGGTATCACTTATTTCCTTCGCCACTTTAATAGCATTGTTTATAGACCAAGAGGGCGGGAACACCTTATTCAAACAGTTCATGATATTCAAAGAGTCACCTTCACACCATACTCTGGTACAATTAGCTTCCTTTTCTATAACCATCCCATGATAAGAAGCCATGGCCTCAACAACATAATTAGTTTGACTTCCAATAAGGATACATTTAATGGTTTTGCATTTTACCCATTCATCCCTTAAAACCACACCACACCCCGCATTGCCAAGGTTACCCTTTGAAGCACCATCAAAGTTGATTTTCATCTAGCCATGAGGAGGGCTTTCCCATTTCACACCTTCTCTAGGATTAGCTTGAAAGATGTCACTTCCCTTTAATTTCCAACTCTTGAAAATAATACGATCATCCTTATCTTTGGGGTTGGCTATTCTGCCCATGATGTTGATATTCTCCACTATATTTCATTTGATTTTATCAAAAAATATTTGAGCTTTAGATGCCTTCTCTCTGAACACTCTTTCATTTTTCTCTTTTCATGTTCCCCAAAAAATATGAGGTAAAGCCAATCTCTATAACAAAATGTGTAGGGGAAAAAGCGTGACTAGGTTAACATGCCCTAATCCTACCTTTTGACACACATTACGGAATACGAAAGAGCCTAGAGGTATCACACAATTGGCTACTTCTTTTTGTAAAAGAGAGAGCCACGGGCTACTTATTAGGATTTCTATTCCTTTGTTGAAATTGAAAGATAAGATGATACAAGTTCAAGTCCTAATCCCAAAATGCATGTATAAAGTAATAACAAAATTGCAGAATTGAGATTAAACAATGAACAACTGTAAACATAAGGACAAAACAAGAATGCAGATGCGTACCTGGAGTAAAAATCTGATTGAAAATGTTTGGGACGGGGGCATGGGTGCCACTGTCCTGATACTGTGCCAGAAACTGCTCCTGAAACTGCTGTTTTGCACTCTGGAAAACTGTCAGAAATGCTGTTTGTCGGGAGGACCAGGGTGCCCAGCACCTCTGTCCTAGGGACCAGGGTGCCCAGCGCCCCTATCCTGGTAGGACCAGGGCACCCCACACCCCTGTCCAGGTCTTTTGCTCTACAATTTGGTGTGGAGTGCTGTCTTGACGTGCTTTTCCCAGATCTGTAACCTGCGGTGTCGTTCGAGTCCCGAAACCTGCACTTATATCTGAAAAGGGTATGGTGGGTGGCTATATAGGGTTTTGCCTTAGTCAAACCCCCACTTCAATGATTTCCACCTCCATGAATAGCCAAGTTGTATTGTAAAATGTATTGTGTGTGTAGACCTTGTGTGTGTGCAAGATCCTAAAATGCAAGTGAGCAAACTAGAGCAACCTAGAAAGTAAACCCTAATTGCCTGTAAATGACAATGTGAATGCTCTAAATCAAGATGCAAAGTGATCTAAAGCATGAATAAGTGATGTATTGAAGATTATGCAAAGACATGAAAACAACATGAAATCATACCCAACCCCAAGGGAGGGGTACAAGCCAATCTTCAGTCGGTAATCTCCTATTGTTCTTCAATGTCTTCCAAGCCCTAAATGGATGAATGAAATTGATAAATGCTTGATAGAAGGATGTTGAATGTTGTTGAAGTCTTCAAAGATCTGCTCTTTCGCTGCATATGAGGTTCCTGAAAACAAAAATCGGATCCTTTCAAATGAAGAAAGAGAGCTCTTATGTATGAAACCCTAGGTCGTAATTTCATTTTTTGGCCGACCTAGAGATTGAATCTCCCACCAATTTCTTGGGGTTAAGCTTTATTTTATGATTGGATTGTGCTCCTAAAATTTTGGGAAAAATGTCCAGGACCATGTGCACTCCGGGCGCTACGGTCCCGACAACTTTTCACCAAATTTTCAGGGTCGTCGGATATGATGATTTTAGAGAGAATCCCGAAGTTACAGGTGATTTTGAGATGTTTTGACCCCCGAAACCAAGCCCCCAAGTTCAAAATAGGACTTAATTAGGGTTTTTGATTGAATGATGTATTGGAGGAATAAAATGAAAAGGGCACGCTTTAATGAAAGGGCCCAACTTTATGATGTGGAGAATGGTGAAATAGGACCTTAGACCTAATTAATTTGATTAATTAAGTGCTAAAGGAGAAATGCAATGCAAAATGTAAAATGCACCGAGGCGGGTGCTAAACTAGGTGTGAAATTGTACCACCCTAGCAAGTGCGTACAATTTATGATGCTACATTTAGCGCCCACTTTAGCGGTCATATGAGTACTACGTGCATATGCAAGCTAAAGTACAGAAAAGTAAACATCATTTGAAAAAGGATATATCCATAAGTTGTCGGACGAAGCCCCCAGCGGTATCTGCAGTACACAGTTAGGAACCACACCCTACAAAACACATGTTAGATCACAAAATCACCTAATGCTTACTAAGGAAAGTGATGAAATTTGTGAGTAGCTATATGCCCCCCCCTGTTTCGACTTGCTTATTAGGGAGGTGAAATAGGGTAGCATGTTTACTTACGACAAATTGTGTAAGAGAGTATTGATGAGGGATGTTCACTGAAAAGGCTTCGTCAGAGCACTTTTTGGAACATCTCGAGAGTAGGGGAATGAAAATACGATTCCTACGCAACAAACGGTTCGAAAATCGCATCTCCCAAACTCAAGTTATGATGAAATGAGTGATAGAGGAAAATTAGGGTTTTGAAAGTAAAGGTAAAGGAATGAAAGTATATACCTTGAAAGTGACATTTGCATTTGTCACTTTGTTGATTTCTGAATATTGTTCATTGCAGCGGAGCCCACATAGCCATCATCATGCCTTCACGATGACTGGAGCATCCCACGAGGATTGAGATCCTGCGACAGGCCATGATCGATGACGAGCCACTAGACGAGGTGAGTTGACTGAATGTTGACTTTTGATTTTCTCCATTTGACTTTCTGTGATCATTTGCGGGCCCTGGAATCTGAACCTGGGTCCCACCCAGGACGCCATGGTCCCTGTGGGGCGCCATGGTCCCTGACAGGGTGCCATGGTCCCTTCAGGGTGCCATGGTCCCTGACAGGGCGCCATGGTCCTTGACAGGGCACCATGGTCCCTGACAGGGCGCCATGGTCCCAATCAGGACTTGGCGAGAGATGTCAGGGTTAGCATACGATGCTTGATAGTTTGCGTGAATGATTTTGATGATTGAGTACTGATTATAGTTATGTTTTTGTGTTGCAGGGTCTCCCATACATGAGAGAGCATACGGCGGGGCAGATTCTTCACAGTTTGCGAGATCAGATTCCCCAGCTGACTCAGGCAGAGAGAGACACATTGTCGATCATGGGTTTATGGTATGCGATCCTCATGCCAGCCATTCGGTTCCATCCTGTGATGCTGATGGCACTGATGGAGCGATGGGATCCTGACACATGCACATTTCATCTTCTAGTAGGAGAGCTGATGGTTACACTTGAGGATGTGTACCGCATACTTCATCTTCCTATCAGAGGAGCAACTGTGACATACACGACTGATCAGTCAGTGGAGGACCATCAGAGGGAGTAGGTATACTGCATAAGGAGAGTCATGCTGAGCGAGACGAGAGGTTGCATCATGGTCAGCTGGCTCTTACATCCTACAGGAGAGGTGCCCCTTGTGAGACATCTTATGATTGCCATCATAGCACTAGCCGTCTGCCCTAATGGGTGAGGTACACACATGCATGGGGGTCTCACATGGTGCATCAGAGCTATGGAGAGACACAGGAGAGTATATGCTTGGGGTCAGAGTATGCTTGCACATCTCTATCACGACCTTGAGGAGTATGTGTTTGGACAGGGTTGCAGCTTGATGACATGCACACTTCTGCAGGTGTGGATATTTGAGCACTTCACATGCACCAGGCTTGTCGGCTTTCCGATGAGTACGGCTAGCGAGCGACCTAGGGTGTTTGCTTATCCACTTACCAATGAGTGGAGATTTGGAGATCTGTTATATTGGAGAGTGATATTTGATAGATTGACAGTCGAGGTGACAGTATGGAGACCCTATCTGCGGATGCATAGATGGGATGGGATGGAGAGACAGTTAGCATGCTTACAGAGGAACCACCTACTGCGGGGAGGATATTCACATATCATAGTCCCATTCTACTTCGACCGAGTACGGAGGCAGTTTGGGCTAGGGCAGTGTGTTCTAGCCGATGTACCCATCTATACTCGACACTCACGAGTCCTTCCCAGACCTAGAGCAGTAGCGAGACCGACGATAGATGACATCGAGACTACACATATAGAGGGATCCGATCAGGATGTAGTCACTGATTACTCTACAGAGCCTAGAGCACAACGCAGGTATGTCTCATGGTTTATGAGATCATACCCAGGGCCTATCTTTCCACCAGATCACTCGACAGGCCATCCAGGCCCATGGAGACATGGAGACCGAGATGAGGATTAGGGATCCAGGTCAGAGGAGCCAGAGGGGGAAGAGGGTCATGAGGAGGCAGGAGACCCTGATCCACCCATAGGAGATCAGCCTAGTGCCAAGGACGAGGAGGAGGGAGAGGAGGATGACACAGATAGAAATGAGGAGAACGAGGATGCAGGTGAGGATGCAGATGAGGATGAGGATGAGGAGGAGGAGGAGGAGGAGGATAGAGATGAGGAGGAGTTAGATGCAGCTCCCCACCATTCAGGAGATGATACCATAGCCCTGGATCCTCCTCTTATTCCCCAAAAGGGGGAACATGAGGCGATACGGAGACCTGTTTCTAGTACGGGCCAGCCTACACCCATCATGCACAGATTATTTGAGCGTGGGGAGCCTAGTAGTTCCCAGTCACAGATGCTACCATATCATGATCCCTACTGGCGTGAGGGAGATCTAGGTATAGTAGGTTTATATTGATTGATTAATGTTTTGATGATATAGAATGGTACTAATACAAAAAATCTGTTCTACTGCTACAACTAATGTGCAGGAGTGGCGTTCCCTGATTCAGCAAGCAGTGACAGACATTTCCACGATGGCACAAATCCCCAGTTCCTCACAGATTGCTTATAGGCCTCAAGGGAACGCGGGTCGGCATGAGGACTTTTTTTCCCCATTCCAAGTACAGGTGGACATATGGAGGGAGAGAGAGAGAGTTCTATCAGAGAACCTTCAGTGGGCACAGCGAGATCTAGTAGCAGCTCAGGCCGAGGCTACTTCCTATCGAGCGATCCTTATGGATAGGGATCATAGGAGTTCCTCTCGGAGTCACTCGCGGTCTATATCGCGCTACACACCTATGGGTCCAGCTGCATAGCCGGATCAGGAGGGAGCATCTAGTCATCACTCTCCAGCCACCAGCCCTAGGGATTGGAGATGATCTTATGATGTAGGATAGGTCACATTTTGGATGTATAGTGACCTATATTTGTATACGATCCACATATATATATATATATATATATATATATATATATATATATATATATATATATATATATATATATATATATATATATATATATATATACATGCTTCTCTTTGTCTCAAATGTGTTATCTTTAATGCTTAAAACAATGTATATTTTGCTTTGATTAAATCTAATACATTTGGTAGATGTACATGTATGTTCGGGATTTAATTTCCATGTGATTGATTTCTCAATGCTCCATGATTAAATTGATACATGTGTGACTTAATTAAAATATTTAATCAAGTACTACATTGGTGATAGGGAAGAAATATGCATTAAGTCTAAGAATCATATAACTAATGTGATTTAATTCTAAACTTAAACACAACATGATACGATTCCACTTAACACATAAAGACATTGTGCAATATGCTAGCATAATGGAAATGTAAATCTTTTACAATTTACATAAATGAATTCAAGACAAACTATAAAGTAAAGAAACACGCTTGTCAAGAACGAAGCAATATAGATTAAACACCATATCATTTAATTCTATTTTGCTCTAATTAAGATATACTAACATATTACCCAATGTTGAAGAACTGAAAAGAAGATAGATGAAATGAGAGATAAGGAATGAGGAATTAAGCATAGTATCTACGCAAGTGCATGGCATTGATAGGTTCTTTAAGAGGCGTACTGTCTACATCCGCTATTTTGTAAGCACCTGATCCATAATATTCAATAACGATATAGGGTCCAAGCCAATTAGGACTAAATTTTCCCTTTTCTACAGGTAAGGCATTCACATTGCGCTGATTCTCATAGAGGACTAAGTCACCTACTGAGAAGGAACGTTGAATAACCTTATCATTATAGCTTCGTTGTAGAGTTTTGTGATACGCTTGAATATGCTCAAGAGTGTTTATACGCTGTTCATCAAGCATCTCAAGCTGTTGAAGTCATTGTTCTCTATAAGAGTCATCATCTACTATACCTTTGAGAGAAACCCTAAGTGATGGAATCTCTAACTCTAAAGGCATAATAGCGTCTGCACCATAAACAAGATTATAAGGGGTAGTTCCTATAGCAATTCGTACACTCATTCGGTAGGCCCAAAGAGCATAGATTAGCTAATTACTCCAATCCTTACCATGCTTATTCATTGTTTTGCGAAGAATTTGTTCAATTATCTTATTGGATGATTCGGCTTGACCGTTTGATTGAGGATAGTATGGTGTAGAAAATTGATGTTTGATATGATACTTCTCGAGGAATTTCTTCACGTCCTTGTTCTTAAATGATGTCCCATTATCTGAGATTATAGTGGAAGGTATCCTGAATCAAGAAATGATGTTTTCTAGAAGAAATTGACAAATTACTTCAGCAGTAGTAGAGCGAAGGGGAATAGCTTCTACCCACTTCGTAAAGTAATCTGTTGCGGTTATAATGAAGGTGTGTCCTTGAGATGAAGGAGGAGAGATTTTACCAATGAGATCCAAACCCCATGTGGAGAAAGGCCAAGAAGCTACTTGAGAACGAAGTTCTTGGGCAGGAGCATGAATCAGATTATTGTGTTGTTGACATTGATGACATTTCTTAACAAATGAAAAAGAATCCTTCTGCATAGTTTGCCAATAGTATCCCATACGAAGCAATCTTTGAACCAAGGACTTGCCTCCAAAATGCCCCCCACAAGCACCTGAATGTGCCTCTTCAAGAGCAACGGGGATTTCCGATTTGTTAAGACAGCGAAGGAGAAGACCGTCATAACCCCTTCGGTAAAGGACATTAGAAAGAATGATATATCTAGCAGACAGCTTGCGGATTCTAGCCCTAGTGTTCCTATTGGCGGAATCAGGAAAGGTACCATCGGTCAAATATCTTACGATATGCGAATACCATTCATCTAAGTCTATATAGTCACAACATGTTACCAAGCTAGAATCGTCTACAATAGCTGGAGAAATAAGGTTGTGAATAACAAATTTAAGATCAACCACAGGGTCCTCTAAAGACACAAGAGAAGCCACACATGCCATTGCATCCACATGTCAATTATCTTTTTGAGGAACAGGTTCCATGGTATAAGAATCAAATTTTTGTAATAAAGAGATAGCAAGGTCTTTATATTGTGATAATTTGTCTTGTTTTGCTTGATACAGTCCCATTACTTGTCTTATAATCAATTGCGAATCTCCATAAATATGTATGTGCTTTATATTCAGAGCTAAGGCTACTTTTATTCCAGCTATAAGAGCCTCATACTCAGCAATGTTATTGGTACACAGGAAATTTAGACGATAGGATAAGGGAATGGATTTCCTTGTAGGAGAAATCAGAACAACACCTTCCCCCGATCCCGTACGACACTTAGAACCATCAAAGTATAATTCCCAAGTTTCATCTTTCTCTATAGAAAAAATGAAGTCATCGGGGAAAGACTCAAAATTAGGGAAGGAGAAGGGTGAAGGGGCCTCAACTAAGTGATCGGTCAATGCTTGCCCTTTAATTGCTCTTTGTGAAACAAACTTAAGGTCAAATTCAGTTAACATCATAACCGACTTAGCTAGGCGTCCTGATAAATCAGTTTTAGAGAAAAGATACTTCAAAGGATCAAACTTTACCATGACGTGGACTTCTAAATTTAAAAGATAATGTCTCAATTTCTGAGTCGCAAACACCAAGGCCAAGCATTGTCTTTCTATCACAGAATATTGGGTCTCATAATCGAGTAAGGTATGACTTATGTAATAAACCAGACATTCCTTACCATCTTTATCATGTTGTGCCAACAATGCTATGGGAGCATGAAGAGAAGCAACTGTATACAGAAGGAAGGGTTTAGAAGGTTCGGCAGGTTGAAGAATAGGAGGACTAGCCAAATACACTTTTAAATCTTCAAATGCTTGCTGACAATCTTCATTCCATTGAAAAGTGATATTCTTTTTGAGAAGTTGAGTAAAAGGAAAGGTACGATCCGCAAGTTGAGATACGAACCTACGAATAGCTTGAATCTTTCCTTGTAAGCTTTTAAGTTGAGACACATTTCTAGGAGGTGGCATGTTGACAGTAGCATCTATTTTCTTAGTGTCCACCTCAATCCCACGATGCGAAACTATGAACCCTAATAGTTTTCCACTATCCACACCAAAAACACATTTTCGGGGATTCAAGTGCATGTAATATTTACGAATTCTTTCAAAGATTTGACGAAGGATTTTAATATGATCTATGCGAAGAGTGGATTTGGCTAAAATATCATCAACATAATCCTCTAAAATCTTATGCATATAATCATGAAAGATAAGGGTCATCGCTCGTTGATAAGTTGCACCGGCATTTTTAAGTCCAAAAGGCATCATTATCCAACAAAATGTACCCCAAGGAGTGGTGAAAGTGGTTTTGAATTGATCTTGAGGGTTAGTGAAAATTTGATTGTATACTGAAAAACCATCCATGAAGGATAACAAGGCATGTCCTACCGTAGAATCAACTATCATGTCAATGTTTGGAAGAGGGAAATCATCTTTTAAAGAAGCCTTATTTAAATCTCAAAAATCGATACACATTCTTATTTTATTATCTGGTTTAGCCACAGCGACAACATTTGAAATCCACGGGGAATAATCAATAGGGCAAATAAATCCAACCTCCAATAATTTTTCAATCTCAGCCTTAACAAGCAGAGCCACCTTAGGATTCATTTTTCAAATCTTTTGTTTCACGGGCTTAGCATCGGGAACTAAGACAATATTATGAGTGACAATTTTAGGATCTATACCAGGCATGTCGGAGTATGTCCAAGCAAAGATCTCAGGGAATTCATGCAATAAATCTTCATATTGTTTTTGTTCCTCTTCATCCAAACATTTTCCAATTTTAATAACTTTTTCTTCATTGCAAGGATCCATCTTAACATCAATGGTGTCACTTATGAGAAGATTACTTTGTTGAGGAGTATCCTTTAACTGAGGGAATTCTTTCGCAATCTCATCATTATCAATCTCTTTTCCAAAATAGGCTTCAGTGTTCAAACAATAAGGGAGTCCCCTATTGTGATGATAATGAGGAAGAGTATCGTATGCTCCTAAAAACTCAGCTAAAGCATCATCAGTAGGAAAGATATCCAAAGCACAGTCACATGAAGGATCCCCATCAATATACTCAGGGTGTTGCATTGATAGAGATGTAGAAATAGCATTAACACTAATACATGGTCTCTTAGAAGCTTTAGTGCATTTGCAGGGATTATAGCCAAGTCCAAAGGCATAATTGTGAAAATTATTCTCTAGAGGAACCTTTATCCCTCGTTCGTGAGTGCCACAACCATTTCCATGATACCCATGCTTAGCAAAAATGCGAAAACCACGACCATAATGATCAGCCATTTCAGAAAGAGAAGGCGGTTTTTCATAAGACAAAGAATCAAAATCTTCAGAATTAGAGGTGAGAGGAGAAGAAGTTTGAGAAGCGGCCACAAAATTGTTGCTCATAGGTTCAAGTAAGATTGACTAATTTTTAGCTTCTTCCTTCTTTTCAACGTTAAGTTCTCTAGAAGGAACATTATATTCACCTACAAAGGAGGGATTAAAATCAAGAGATCCCCAATCATCTTCTGCAAGAACCTTCTCAGGATAAAAATCCTTCTTATGTGTAGTTTCAAGTCGAGAAGAATCTTCTTCAGAAGCTCCATACTCATCCAAAGAATTTTGATCATCAGAGAGCGAGGATTCATCAATAGGTATCTTGTTTAAAGAGTCATCACTAGACAAGGATGGCTTAGAAGAACCCCCTTTGGAAGTAGATGTTTGTAAACAAGCTTGGAAGTTAGTATCACCTATCAAGGTATATGTCTTATTGTTATAGATAAATTTAACTTGTCTATGCAATGTAGAGGGGACAGCTTGCATACTATGGATCCAAGGTCTCCCTAATAACAAGTTGTATGTTAAATTTCCCGACATGACATGGATAGGAGTAGGCAAAGTAACAGGTCCTACTATGAGGGGTAAGGTGATAATACCTAATGAAGTCTTAGCCACATTGTCAAAGCCTCAAATGGGACGAGAGTCAGACTCAATGAGGGATGTATCCACATTCAATTTATGCAATAGATTAATGCTACACACATTAAGGCCAGAGCCATTATCTACTAGTGTTCGTCTTATAGTAGTGTCTTTCATGATAACCACAATCATCAAGGGATCATATTGATGTTGAATTTCACTAGTAGGCAACTCATCTTGGGTAAACACAATTTGAGCCTTAGGATTCATCACAGAGTTAACCAAAGATGCTATATTACTATATGTATTCGGTGGAGGAACATTCAAATCTTTCAAGGCATCTTGTAACATTCCATGATGAGTGGAAGAAGTTTGAATCAAATCCCAGAGGGATATCTTAGCAGGGGTAGCTTTAAGTTGTTCTATGAGATGATATTCCTTACCCATAACTTGTGAAATACGGGGAGCTTGTGGAAGAATTGGTTGAGGATTAGGAAGAGAAACTGGAATAACAGGAGGAGGATTAGGCTGCCTATTATTTCTGGTGTGATAAGTATGGGCAACCGCATGATAACTCTCTCTAGTTAATTGCTTGGCATAACTATAAGGACTTATAGGTTTTCTTCCTTGCATAGTGATGATTGGTTTATTCGGAGTACGAAAGGAATCATGATCATACCCTCCTTGGATAGTAAGGAGAGGTGATTTAGGAACTTGAAAGGTGGGAGAAGGATAAGCACCTTGGACTTCAAAGAGAGGCTTATTATGCTCATTCAAGTTTATCATGTTAACCAATTTAGAAGTCTTGTTCTTTTTTAAAGATTTTGATAAAGCCACAAAGTCATCAAGAGCATCATCCAACAAAGTATGATCATAGCTATCAAAAGGTTTATCTTTTGATTCAAAAGGAGATATCTTTTCATAGAGGGGATTTTTGAAAACAACCATGTTACTAGATTTAGTGGAAGAGTTGATAGGAATGTACCCTTGAGAGGAACCATTCGACTTATCTTTCTCATCACACCTTAATGGCATAGTAACAAGGTTTATGAGTCTTTGGTAAAATGAAGGTTTGGCATCTTTAGGGTTCAAAAACTCATCTAAAGCTTCATCTAATTCATCTTGGCTATACTCATAATAATCATCATAAGCATGAACATCTTGCAAATAAAAGTCTGACATTTTGAAATAAAGGTTGCATAAAATTTAAACACACAATGCAAAGAAACACACTCTTTTTTTTTTTCTTTTCTTTCTTTCTTTTTTTTTTTTAATGAAAATGAAATGAAAACACACTAAATCTAGATCTATATTTAACAAATGCAATGCAAGAGGAAGCAATGATAGATTCACGTCGGGTTCACCAAAATGTGTAGGGGAAAAAGCGAGACTAGGTTAACATGCCCTAATCCTACCTTTTGACACACATTACAGAATACGAAAGAGCCTAGAGGTATCACACAATTGGCTACTTCTTTTTGTGAAAGAGAGATCCACGAGCTACTTATTAGGATTTCTATTCCTTTGTTGAAATTGAAAGATAAGATGATACAAGTTCAAGTCCTAATCCCAAAATGCATGTATAAACTAATAACAAAATTGCAGAATTGAGATTAAACAATGAACAGCTGTAAACATAAGGACAAAACAAGAATGCAGATGCATACCTGGAGTAAAAATTTGATTGAAAATGTTCAGGATGGGGGTGCGGGCACCACTGTCCTGATACTGTGCCGGAAACTGCTCCTGAAACTGCTGTTTTGCACTCTGGAAAACTGTCAGAAATGCTGTCTATCGGGAGGACCAGGGTGCCCAGCACCTCTGTCCCAGGGACCAGGGCACCTAGCGCCCCTATCCTGGCAGGACCAGGGCACCCCACACCCCTGTCCAGGTCTTTTGCTCTGCAATTTGGTGTGGAGTGCTGTCTTGACCTGCTTTTCCCGGATCTGTAACCTGCGGCGTCGTCTGAGTCCCGAAACCTGCACTTATATCTGAAAAGGGTATGGTGGGTGGCTATATAGGGTTTTGCCTTAGTCAAACCCCCACTTCGGTGATTTCCACCTCCACCAATAGCCAAGTTGTATTGTAAAATGTATTGTGTGTGCAGACCTTGTGTGTATGCAAGATCCTAAAATGCAAGTGAGCAAACTAGAGCAACCTAGAAAGTAAACCCTAATTGCTTGTAAATGACAATGTGAATGCTCTAAATCAAGATGCAAAGTGATCTAAAGCATGAATAAGTGATGTATTGAAGCTTATGCAAAGACATGAAAACAACATGAAATCATACCCAACCCCAAGGGAGGGGTACAAGCCAATCTTCAGTCGGTAATCTCCTATTGTTCTTCAATGTCTTCCAAGCCCTAAATGGATGAATGAAATTGATAAATGCTTGATAGAAGGATGTTGAATGTTGTTGAAGTCTTCAAAGATCTACTCTTTCACTACATATGAGGTTCCCGAAAACAAAAATCAGATCCTTTCAAATGAAGAAAGAGAGCTCTTATGTATGAAACCCTAGGTCGTAATTTCGTCTTTTGGCCGACCTAGAGATTGAATCTCCCGCCAATTTCTTGGGGTTAAGCTTTATTTTATGATTGGATTGTGCTCCTAAAATTTTGGGAAAAATGTCCGGGACCATGTGCACTCCGGGCGCCACGGTCCTGACAACTTTTCACCAAATTTTCAAGGCCGTCGGATATGATGATTTTAGAGAGAATCCCAAAGTTATAGGTGATTTCAAGATGTTTTGACCCCCAAAACCAAGCCCCCAAGTTCAAAATAGGACTTAATTAGGGTTTTTGATTGAATGATGTATTGGAGGAATAAAATGAAAAGGGCACGCTTTAATGAAAGGGCCCAACTTTATGATGTGGAGAATGGTGAAATAGGACCTTAGACCTAATTAATTTGATTAATTAAGTGCTAAAGGAGAAATGCAATGCAAAATGTAAAATGCACCGAGGCGGGTGCTAAACTAGGTGTGAAATTGTACCACCCTAGCAAGTGCGTACAATTTACGATGCTACACAAAATTATAGACTTATTCCTTGAGGGATGATGCCATGAGTTAAAAACCTCTTAGACAGATTCTAGAAAGACCCAACTAATGTTGAAGTAATCCAGACATCTAGCCCAGATGTTAGCAGAGAAGGGCCAGTGGAAAAGCAAGTGGTTAATGGTTTCCTCATTTTGAATACAAAGAAGACAAACACTAGGCATACAAAATCCTCTAATTTTGAGGTTATCAATAGTCAAAATTTTATTTTGAAGGAGAGTCCAGAAAAAAAATATTAATTTTGGGAATTAGGCCTTTGACCCAAGACTTTTCCCAACAAGGACTCTCCAAATTAGAAAATTTTTGATTATAGAGAGAGGCAACACAAAATTTACCATTTGTTGTAAGTTTCCAGATTAGCTGGTCATCATCATCCACCACCACCATGGAATTCATAATTTTATCCAGATTACCAAGGGAGGGATCAACTAGGGATAATTCCTTCCACTGTCCATCATTCCAATAGTCACCCACCATAGTGCCATATTTTTCCTTACACTGATCTTGAAATTTGACCCAATCAGGGCTATCACTCAATGAGATGTCAAGCAACCAAGAGTCTTCCCAGAATTTAATGAAGTTACCTTTCCCCACCTTCCATTTCACACCTTTGGCAATTAGATGTCTAGTTCTTGTAACATTTTTCCAGATATTAGAGCCAATCGGGATATCTTTAGTATTGAGGAAACTTTGAAGGGTAGGACATTGTCTTTTATACTTGTTGTCCCATATCAATTTCCATTCTCTTTGAGTATTATAACCTCTCCATATTTGCTTGGCCATGAGAAACTCATTCATGTCTCAGATTCTTCTAAGGCCGAGACCTCTCTTTCTTACAGATTTACAAACCTCATCCCATGCAATCATATTCATTCTCTTCTTTTCCTCAACCCCTATCCACAAAAAAATTCTTTGAATTTTTTCAATAGCCTCTGCAAACTTGGCTAGAATTCTAAAAAGGATGATGGCATAAAGTGAAATACTCTAAAGAGTAGATTTCAAAAGATGGACCTTACCAACTTGGATGAGCAGAGAGCCTTTCCATCTAGCTAACTTCCTATTAAAGTTATCCACAAGAGCACTCCAAAAAGTATCAATTGGGACTTGACATAAAGGGAGCCCAAGATAGGAAGCAGGAAGATTCCGCAATTGACATCCTAAAATGTTACTAATTTTTATCTGTCTTCTTTCCGGAGTATTAATAAAATAGACAAAACTTTTAGACCAATTTATCAATTGACCAGTAGTTGTCCCATAATTGTCCAGTGCTTTCTTTAGGCTCCTAGAATCTTTCACTGAAGCATTCCCCATAATAATAGAGTCATTCACAAATTGCTGATGGGAGAAAACTTGGTCCGCCAAAGAAGTTTCAACCCACAAAACTCTCCCTTCTCAACAAGTTTACCAATAAATCTTCGCAAACATTCTGCCATGATAATGCAAAGAACCAGGGATAGAGGATCCCTCTGTCTGAGACCCCTTGAGGATTTAAAAAAGGGGTAAGGAGACCCATTGATTAAAATAGAAAAGGAGGCAGAGGATACCAATTGAAAAATAAGACAAATACTTCTAGAGAAAAAACAAAAAGAAGAGAGACCATCCATCATAAATCCCCAATCCACTCTATCATAGGCTTTAGATAAGTCAAGCTTCAAAAGGAAGCCTTATTTTTTAGCACTAGAGAGAGTGAATATTTTCATGGGCCGTAATTATCGAATCCAAAATTTGTCTCCTAGGGACAAAGCCACTTTGCTGAGGAGAAATGATAGAGGGGAGCAGAGTCAAGATTTTAGAGGTCAAAACCTTAGAGATGATCTTGTACAAAGAGTTGCATAGGCTGATAGGTCTAAAAAGATCCATGGAATCAACACCCATCTTTTTGGGAATAAGGGCAATGAAAGTGCCATTTAGTTCTTTCAAAATTCTTCTCGCACCAAAGAATTCTTTCATAGCACTGGAAACATCACCTCCAACAATATGCCAATACATTTGAAAAAAGAACATAGGGAAACCATCTGGGCCTGGGGCCTTGTTACCTTCAAAGGAATTGACAACTTTTAGAATCTCATCATTGGATGGAATAGCAGTGAAATATGAATTCTGATCCACATCCAAGATAGAGGGGATACAGTCCGTAAGGTCCTTTTGAGCCTACAAGTCCAAGTTCTATTCCTTAGTCAAGAGGTTGGAGAAGAACTCCAGGGTTGTCTTCCTCATAGACACTTCATCTTTAACTGTTCTACCATTGACTTTAAGCTGAGATATCCTATTGATGGACTTGTGTTTTAAAGTGGACATATGAAAGTATTTGGTATTTCTATCCCCTTCAACAAAATATTTCTTGACCTTTGTTTCCAGAAAGTTTCTTCTTTTTCTATTATGTCATGATATTTCATGAGAATCTCATCTTAACCTCTCTAGAGACCTTGGTATAGCCATTATTCTGAATCTCATCCTGGATATCTTTCAGATCTAATTGAATGGTAGCAAAGATGTTCCCAAAGGACTCCTTATTCCATCTTTTAACATTATCTTTCACAAACTTCAATTTTTCTGACCACCTTATACATAGCATTTCCATCAATTCTAACCTGCCACCATTCCTTGATTTTTCTTTCCATATCCGGGTGTTTTGTCCACATTCTCTCAAATCTATAAGGGAAGTGTCTTCTTCCCTTCTTGGCATCAGCCATAAAGGATATATGATAATGATCTGACCTGACCCTTATATGAGTTGCCTGACCTGAATTAAGTCTTCACCACTCCTTCTATTGGTCTAGGTATATTTAACCCCTTGCAAATCCAGATCATGGAGAGCTTGATTATGGATGAACTCCATCAAATCTAATCTATTGTCCAGATTGGTTTGGCTCCCTCGCTTTTTCTAATTTTCCCTCAAAGGGGTATTAAAAACCCCCATAATAATCCAGTTATCTTCAACAAACTTACTTCTAAACAAGGATAAGCTTTTCTAGAAATCACTTCTACCAATATTGGTGTTTGGGGCATACACATTAGTCAAAACCCATGAATTACCCTCTTTCAAATGCTTACAAATAGAAGAGGCTATTATTTTATATCATGATTCATTTAGTAGGGCATTGATAGAATTGGAGAAAGTTTTGCCCAAGGAGTTATATGATAGGTTAGAAGTCAGAAAGCTGCATGCTTAGTCCTTGGATATGCAGATTAAGGAGACCGAATTGGTCAATATTTTTCCTTCAATAACTTCTCTGGAAATGGATGATTTAATTAATAAAATTGGATCATTAGAATTCAATCCCAAGTATAGAATAAACAGTCTTATGTTGGACAGGATGGAAGAGATTAGGAAGGAGACAATTGATATATGGGTAAGAGTTTTTTTGGGTCTAGGCTATGAGTTAAGTTTCAGATTTGTGCAAACAAAAAATATTTAGTTGCCTAAGGATAAGCAACCGACAGACAAACAAAGTGTAGATACTAAGAAACCGATAAACACTCAACCAGATACCACTATATCGGTTACTGAGACACATTTTGGAACATATGGCACCCCGACAAAGAATGTACAAATAATAGAGGATACTGAGGCAAATGTAAATAAAGATAAAGGTGCAGAGGATACTCAAGTTTTGGATGAGGAACCAAGTGGCTAAGCCACCAGTGCACATGAGCTAAAAGATACTAAGGTTATCTCACCAGATAATAAGGGTAAGGAGACTATGGTGGATCTCTCCTCTAGCTTGGAAATTGCCACTTCTGCCATAGATAAAGGGAATTTACCATAACTTTCCATCAATTTTGACAAACCCTACCACCAAATGTCACCAACAGAGAATATTTTGGCAGTGACAACTCTTCAGGCATAGGCTACTCAGGAATTAGCACATGAAGAGTCTAGGGACATGAAATTGGTTGAACACAGTTTTGAGCCTGTTGGTCCTGAAATTTTAGGCTAAGGATGGTGCAAGCTCTTTAGGTAAATTAGAAGCAATCATTGATTTATTCCAAAACATTGTGATTCTTTATTTAAGATTTCACTAATCGAGGCTAAAGAAAATTTTGTGGCAGCTCAGAAGATAACATTTTTGCAAATGATTGAGATGGATAAGGAGAAACTCCAGACCTGCTTGCAGTCTATTGATGTAGCTTTAACTGAAGGAGGTAATATTTATAAGAGAGAAAATGAGCTCCGGAATATGATTGGTCCTTGACTTGATAGCTTCTTATTTCACAAAATAGAGTGTATTTCTAACTTGTAGAAGGAGGATCCCACTACTTCAGAAGAAATAGAATATAATGTCAGAATCTTGAATGGATTCATCTCCATTCTTGAATCTCTTAAGAATGGTTGAGACACCTACTTTTAACTTTTGAATAACATGTATGTAGATATTTTGAAGTTTGTATAAGAACCGGCTCATGTTTATAACCATACAAAATTATTTGTGGGCACCTCACTTTGTCATTGATGTCAAAGGGGGAGGAGTAAGTGAAAAATGTATATATTTCTTAGGGGGATCATTGTATGTATATAGAAGACTCATGTACAGATCAGGAGGTTATGGATTCAGTGGCAACTTCACGGATGGTATCATTTTTCACATTAGTGTTGCCATTAATGCCAAAGGGGGAGATTGTTGGCAATTGACACCCATTTGGTAAGGTTAATGGCATTATGGGTTGTCATTGATGGCAACTCATCATCTTAGGGTAATTGGTTTCACTATTTGGTTAACCAACATTCATTGCACCTAACCGGTATTAGTATTCACATTGCTTCTAACCGGAACCGACATTCACTGCATCCCAGCTATGCCTTCATCCCGGTAACATGTATATGGAACCCGATAATTGATAGGCCCCGACTAAGGAAATATTTTGGTCCCGATTATGTCTTCATGGATTTTGATGGTAATATGTGATGGTTGATATGGTCATTGGATTTATGTTTGATTTTCATTATGAACCGACAACTGACTTGTTTTTTATTTCTCAATGAAGCTGACATGGTTAAGTCAAAAGGGTATTTAAGAAGATTAGGTGTGTGATGGAATGTGAACTTTTGGTAGCAAATATTTTAGTGAGTTTTGATATACATTTTGGTCAGCGAATAGAAGTGACTGTGTGCAGTTTCACATGCATAGCATTAACCGATAGTAAATCAGTGCATCAAAGAAGCGATATACAAAGGAGGTTATCAGAGAATTCATCAGAACTTATCCATCATGGTCAGATGCTATTTATAAGTTTATTTTTATTTGTGAACACTTGTAAATGTTTTGTAAGTTAGTGAGACTTCCTATTTTGTGTTTGAGCAGTGAGCTCTAGGCGGTTGGCCTTTCTACATGTGCAGAACCTCTTATGTAATATTTATATACCTTGAGCAAGTATATAGATATTGTGGGCATTATACCCACCATGGTTTTTCCCTTTGCAGGGTTTTCCACGTATAAATCTTGGTGTTATGGTGTTGCCTTTCTTTGTGTTATTTGGTGTATGCATGCTAATTATATTTACAATTAACCTATTAATAAGCAATAAGTTCAAAACTAACATCACTGGTAGAACACTGTTTCACCCCCCACCCCTTCTCAATTTTCTTGGATTCCAATAGATAGGGCCATGTAAAGTGGTTCACAAGTATGTCAATAATGCTTATGAGATTGAAGTCCCACCGGGGGTTGCTATCTCATTGATATTCAATGTGTTAGGCCCAATATGGAAAGCTAATGTACTGAGAGGGGAGGGGTGAATCAATACTTCAAATCATTTCTTCAACAATATCTTTATTGTTATGCATAAACCGAATAGTGCAGTAACATAATATAAAACTAAAACAAATAGATAACAATCATACATGATTCACTCCATAACACATATATTTTGGTTACACAGAAACTCTTGGTTAGAGAGAAAAACTACGGTGGGGATGGCACCCACAACTTCACTACTGCAATACTAAAGAGTGCTCGGTTAGAGCTACATATTTAGCTATTTCTGATAGCTTACCCTGTTAGGAGTAACAAGATCTGTTAGATCTACCTTGCTAAAGGATTTTACAACACTTCATCTAAATGTTGCACCTGGTTAGAGGTTTTACAATTTATAGACTTGATTAGAGTCTTTTACCCTGTTAAAGGTTTCTCTTTCAACTTCACAATATTACAATAAAATCATTACAAATATCTGCAGCTTTACATTTGAAATGTTATAGTAGATTCTATGTGCTCAGAATAGATTACCTTGCTTATAGCATACCTTGGTAACCCATATAGTAACTCGGTAAACCCTTCTATTTACTCTGTTCTTTGACTGTTCTCTAAAAACCTTCTCGGTGACCTCTGTGTCTCTGTAACAGTATTCTTACACTCTTGCACACACACACACACATTTTAACTCTTAACTCATGCTGTATAAATAGATCTCTTATGATGGTGATCCAATTCATTGCTTCGATCTTACAAACATGATTTATTGAATGAATAATCATGTAAAATATTTCATTAGTTAGATAACCTCAAAATCATACACAATCTTTAAGTGCAATTTCCAATGTGATAATGGTTAGATGTGCCTCGATCTTGTAACACGTTTTTATATGCATGTCCAAGTTCAATGAATCTGGTAACATGTTTCACTCGGTGTGTCATCTTTGCTACTCGGTAGACATGAAATGATACTCGGTAGACTGCTCAGTGTATACTGCGTTCTGTGACTGCTTTCTGTAGACATCTAAAAATGGTCAACGCTTGTGGAGTCATACTTTAACATTTGCGCATTGCCT
Organism: Cryptomeria japonica; assembly: GCF_030272615.1. Lineage (NCBI taxonomy): Eukaryota > Viridiplantae > Streptophyta > Pinopsida > Cupressales > Cupressaceae > Cryptomeria > Cryptomeria japonica. The sequence continues at coordinate 458,408,971 of NC_081410.1, read as the reverse complement.
TATTTTAGGGTTCTTGCATTGCATTAACATTTCTTCTATGTTGCGCACTTGATCTTTATCATTTGTGAGCATCGAGTCCTTCTTTTGCATTCCTCATTTTTCTTGCTTTTGAATTAGGTCTTGTCGATAGCAATCTTCAGTCATGATTTTGGTCAATCTTATCCTGTTGCATCATGGTGCGTGCTCATTTATCTTCATTTTCAACATCGTCAATCCTAATCGATGATAGAATTAGGGTTTTGTCCTCTTGTCAATTTTGTCATTTTGCAATCGATTTGTCATCGATCCTTGTTCTTGTCAATTTCATCATTTTGCGATCGATTCGTCATCGATCCTTGTCCTTGTCAGTCTCGTCATTTTGCAATCGATTCGTCATCAATCCTTGTCCTTGTCAATCTTGTCATTTTGTGATCGATTCGTCATCGATCCTTATCAACTTGTCAATCTTGTCATTTTGCGATTGATTTGTCATCGATCGTTGTCCTTTTCAATCATGTCAATTTGGATCAATTAGTCATTGTTCCTCGTCAATTGACGCCTATCAATTTTATCTCTTTGTCAATCTTGGTCAATTTGTCAACCAATCTCAATCATTTATCAGCATTGGTCCTTTGTCAATCAAAATCATGATCGAATCGACATTAATTTCTTGTTGTCTTGACCTAATTCCTTGTCCTCTTATTTCTAGGATTTTATGATTTATTCATTTAATCTTGATTGTCATTTTCCCTCTAGGTTAAATAATTTATTTATTTATCCTAAGTCTTCTTGTCACAATTAAATATTTATTTAATTGGCTAATTAATTCCCCCTCTTTTTGTGAATTAATTAATGAATGAAAAATTATTAATTAATTCACCTAATTTTCTAATTTCATCAATTTCTAATTTCCTAATTTCCAATTCATCATTTATAACCTTATTTACTAATTTCTCCTAATTCCTAATTTTCTGTTTCTCCTATTTTCTTCAATTTTTCTAATATTTCCCCTTATTTCATGGGAATGGCATTTCAATTTTGTTAATTTGTCATAATTTGTCAATCAATCAATCTTGCATAGAAAGTGTCAATTTTGTCATAATTTGTCATATTTGTCATTCTTGATTTGAAATTTCCTTTCAAATCTCTTCATGCTAATCTTGTCATCTCTCCAATTTGTCTATAAATTGGATGATTTTTCTTCAATTAGGGAGAATCAATCACGCTTCTAGTATCCTTACGCTGCTATTTCATCTTGTCAATCTTGCTTTCATACTATGCTTTTGCACTTGTAGGTGAGATCCACAAACAAAGTAATTTGAAGGAGAAAGAAGGACAATGGAGAATTATGGAGGAGATATTTGTGTTTGTAATGGTTTGCATTTGGTTTGATTATCTTGTCTTCATATCTCTATTGAGTGTAATTAGGATTTCTTATCATTGCAATCTAGTTTTTGTGATTGAGCTAGTCTAATATTTATTGCTTTGATGAATTCCAAATTCCTATCTACACTTTCTTCTATAACCGACTAGATTGTACATACCGACTGAATATTTTGATAATAGATAACCGACTAGAGTATTTAGTATAACTTTGACATAAAGCTAATGACAATCTGATAAGTAGTAACACAATGTAGCAGATATGTATCCCTATAAGGAGTCTGATTTTTTAGGTCAAGGAGAAGAAGGAGTTGAAGATGTTGATATGGAATGGGTCAAAGACCTTCCACCTACTCAGCCTATGCAACTTGAAGCCATTTTGGACTCAAGAGAAGTGAAGAGGGCAAGAAGGAAAGTTTATAAGGAGCACATAGTCAAGTGGCTAGGACTACCAAATGAAGATTCTACCTGGATGTTAGAGGAGGGTATAGCACATCATGGGGTCTGAGTTGCAGATCTCATTTCATCAGGAGCATGGAATTTTTCCTCTCTGGGTGTATGGTGCAAGAGAACCTAGAGTTTAGTTGCTATGTCAATCAGATGTTTGAGTCTTAGGAGTTAGGGGCCATGTCATTTTGACTCAATAAGGTCTATGGAGACTATTTGTAATGTGATTTCATGTGTCAAGTTTGTATGTTAGAGTTGGAGTCATAATTTGCAAGGTTGAAAAAAATTATCAAATGTTGTCATTGGGATAGTTATCCCGATAAATTGTCATTGTTGTAAAACGCTGTCAAAGTGGTCATGTGGATGGTTATCCCAATAAAAGTGTCACCGGGATAGTTTCTTCTATCGAGATTGGCAAATTTTGTTTAACATACTATAGAGGGTTATCCTGCTAGTTGTCCAATTGGCTTGTTTGGTATAGCTATGTTGACATAGGGACATCAGGGTAAGTTGCTTTATTGGAATTTCACAAAAAGGTTACCCCGCCAATATTAGTTATTCTTATGGGTGAAAAACACTTCAACTCAGGATAGATATCTCGATGTTGTCATCTAGTAGTGTTTTGTTGGTTCAGAATTGTTATTCCAATGTTTGTGTTTGAGTTTGATTTTTCAAAATTTGGTAGTTGAACAGAGCCCAAAGGTCCATTGTGACCACAAGAAAGAGAATAAATTTGGTATAAATTGTATAATCAACAGTTGGAAACATGTTATGTTGATATGTGAACTCAAAAATTTGAATTTCTGAAATTTGATCATTCGCAACTAATTGGAAGTTCATTCCTTTTTGCAATTACTCTATTTTCTGCACTTTTATGGTGTTGTATGGATTCGAATTGACTGGATAGTCGTATGCATGAGTAGAGCATCAAATTATCTCTCTTTTGCCAGTGATTTTGAATTTATGTTCTATTGTGAGGAAGAAGTTTAGCCTTTGCACATGGTGACTTGGTTAGAAGGGTAACTAGGGTTTTAACAACAATTCAACAATTCTTCCTCCCTCTTGGTAGTGCATCAAATTATCATAAAACAAAACACGTCTTTTACTATATATTTCCAGCCATTATTTTTTTTACTTACTTTAGTTGGGCAGCCACCCCTCCCTGTCGTTTAAAAGCTTTAGGCAGTTGTATACACATAAAAATCATAATAGTTATAGAAAATGATCAAGGGAATTCAAATCATGTTGAATAAAATAGTCTTGTTGGCTAGTAAAAAATTTAAAGACATCTTTTGGTTCTAAAATTGGGTAACACTCATTTTTTAACACAAAATTCAATTTTTCATTATTTCCTAAAAAATTGGGCATAATAAGTTCATATTTTGAAAATTTTACATTTAAAATTTCACATAATAAAATATATACCACTAAATAGAATGGAACAAAATGTAAACTAGGGTAGTAAGATCCTACCAATGATAATGGAAATTTTAAGTTTCAAAATGAGCTATGAATAAATATTCAATAAAATACCTCAATTTTCATTTTGATTTTGCAATGAATAGATCTTTGGACACACATAATGAAAGCACACATAAATGGAGCATCCACTTCCCTCCCTAATTCCTATTCAAGATGTTAAGTGTAAAATAAATTCTATTACGTGTTTTTAAAACTCAACTCATTTTTCTCCTTTTGAAAATAAATAATTAATTAACACTTCTTAATTTTTAAATACATATTTTACCCTAATTATGCAAAACATACAAAATTAATATACATAAGCCATATTTTAATTTTCAAACATTAGATTACCATTTCAAATTGCTAAAACACTATTGAAATTTTTGAATTAAAATAAATAACTAATTCCCTTTTCACCTCGTTTCACCCCTGCACCCAAAACAAAAATTTAAAACATATTCTTTTGTACACATCATTTGATATTTCATTTAAATCCATATAAGAATATATTAACATTACATTACAAAAAAATACTATTTCACACTTTAATTCTCGAGAATTATAAATTTGCACCAAAACACCTAAGCACTCTTTACTGGGCATCCACATAAGGGATAGGGTTCTATAATGTTACGAACCATGGTATTTGGGATAATTACTTAACACAATAATATAAAATCGTACTCAAATAGAGTACGATGTATTAAGGCTAATAGTTACAACCAATGTGACATTTCCCATATAACCACTATTGGGGTATGCTTAGACTTATGGAGCTAGGTTTAGTCAATACCCTGTACCTATAACCCCTCTACAAATTTCAAGTGTACATGTATATCAGAGTTGGAGCATCATAAAATCACCCAACAGGGTTAAACAAGATATGTAATTTCATTTCATTTAATTTATTTAAAATAAATTATCATTTTAATTCAACATGAATATTAATGTCTTCAAACATCATAAATTCATAATCACATTTATTCTACAATTAACAAATATGTTGAGCATCATTAAATTAAAGAATAATCAGATCGAGAATAAGACCATCTCACACACATCACATGAAATATCATCATATAAAAATACATCAAGTCTTCACAAGGAACTTAGCACAATATCAAGAACACATCTTAATGCACTAACATCGACAATTGACATGTTGAGGGATCCTTATCTTCGAACAAGCAAGTGGTTCATACACACCATGAGTCATAGAGAAACCATATACACACTAAATAATAACATAGATTACTCACTTGAGCTTAAAACACAACCACAACATATTCATTCCTAGATACATAGTTGAACTAGATCGAGATCAATGCCTCTTTAAATTACAAATGAGAAGGGCATTACAAAATGCCTTTCTAACCTTGTCAACATCATACAGACCTAGTTTAATGGGTGTCCATTTGGTAATGCTAATGATAATTATATAGGTTTCCATCCTTAAAGACTATTGTTTATAGTAGCTCCAATCACAACTAAGGAAGTGAACTAGATAACCAAGATCGCCAAGGAAGAGATAACCTAGAAATCCATAATAGGAAATAAGAAGAAAGAGAATTGTGTTGAATAAATATCATTCCAAATTGATAGAATCCATAATACACAATCTTAAAATGTGAGAGAATAAAGGTGGAGACAAAGAGAAAAGATGGTGCATGATAAGTACCCGCCAAAACATATCCGATAAATGAAGTTAAAAAAAATGGATAGATTGTAAAAATTGATCAAACCGAAACATGTACACCTAGTATTCATTTGCATCCCCGTGACATTCCTAGAAATCAATAGTATGTGGTCAACATGGGTTTCATTTATGGACTAGTTACAAATCATTTTAGACATGATATTATTTCGCTTGTTATGGAAAATTTGACAAAAGTTGCACATTTTATTGTCACAAATGTACATGACAATAATATTGTTACTATTGAATTAAAATTATGAAAGTAGTAAGATCACACAGAATTCCTAATTTAGCCATTTAGATCTTAATAAATTGTTTGATTCATAATTTTGGTAATAAACTAAATTATCCTAACAGTGATTTTAGCAATTGGTATTAAACTAAATTTCAATTCTTCATGTCATCTATAAATTGATGGTCAAATTGGGAGGTTTACCAAGTCTATAAGGATATGTTAAGAATGTATGTGATGGATTAGTCTACGAAGTGAGATGATTTTTCTACTTAGTATAATTTTCAAACAACAACTCTCATCATTCATCTATGAAGATGGAACCATTTGAGGTACTCTATAACAAGAAGTGTAAAACACCTCTTAGTTGGGATGGTATTAAGAACTAAATAATGGTTAGGTCAAAGTCATTACATGGGTATTATAATTAGATTAAAATAATAATGCAATTATTGAAAGATTAATCAAATAGATAGAAGAGTTATGCATATGAAAAAGAGTCACTTCACAGTTCATGTATGGGGTAAAAGGTATTTCTACATGTTATACTATAGAAAATCTCTATTAGGTTTGCTAAATTTGCTAAGTTGGCTCCACATTTCAAATTATTCCCTTTGAAATTAAAGAAGTAATATTGACATGTCACTTGGAATTATTATGTAAATATGTTGCTAAAATTTCTTGTACACAAAGTTGGTAAAATCTTTAGGTAGAAGAAGAAAAACAATCTTTAAACTAGTTCAAATACTAGGTATTGCATTGACATGTGGAACATAGTATACAAGTAATAGTTCAATTGGACCAAATGTGCCCTAATGATCTTCCATGGTAATATTGAGAATTCATGGAAAGATATCTTCTAATCTTATTTTATAAATAACGATGTTGAATTAAAACAAAAAACAAAAAAACTATGCTTAGTTTTATTGAGAAAGAATATGCCTTGTTCTTACAATAGGTTTGATTGTCCAATTTAATTATTTAATATTTTATTTATTTATTTAGTATTATAATGGATTTTAATTCAAATATTAGTTATGTTGTAAGAAAGTTTAACAAAAAATAACTAGCAATCACACTTTGGTGTGCAATGGGTATGCCGAAGAGGTACGAAAGGTCAATTAGTGAAAATTTTGGTGTATTTGGCATACCTTTATTTAGTGCATAAGTTCAATTGGTAGGCGATTTAAGAATTGATGTTGTTTGTGCAACCAAGGTCTCAATCAAGAAGTGACAACTTAAAATGAACTATGCATCTAGTTATAGGGATCCAAACATAACTGAAAAAAAATCTCTTGATTGGGTAGATAATTAGATTCCATTACCAACATGATCATGTTATGTTTGCAATAGGTAGCAAGGGAGATAGATATATCAATAGGTAGAGAGGGAGGGAGAGGAAAGGAGAGAAATAAAGAGAGGAGAGAGAGGCATAGAGATATTATAGTAGGGAGTGATATAGAGAGAGATAGAAGGAGAGAGGGAGGGGGAGATATAGAGATAGAAAGAGGTAGACAATGATAAGGGAAGATGGAGACATAGAAAGATAAAGATACGAGAAGTGATATATAAAGAGAATAGGAGAGATGGAATGAATAATTGAAAGATAGAGATAATGAGATATAGATAGAGAGGGAGAGGAAGTGATGGGAAGATAGAGATAAAGGGATCAAGAGAGACATAAAGGAGGTAATAGGGAGATGAAGAGAGAAGGGGGAGAGATAGAGATAGAGATAGGGAGGGAGAAACAAGGAGTATGTGTGAAAGTGAGAGATAATGAGATAGGAATGGGGAGGAGTAACAAGGAGTGCATGAGAAAGTTTTAAAGAGATAGACATATAGAGGCGAGATAAATAAAGAGATATAGAAAGAGGGAGTATAGGTGAAGTTAATGTTATTAGAACCTCAATATAGGACTCATTTGTGGAAGAGACTTCTATGGGGGTTCATACCTTATTGAAAGAGACTATTGACAGTGTTAGGGAACAAAGTTTGCGTGTGAAATATTTGGAGAACCATTGTTCCCTTCCCCTGTGATTGTTGCACAAGGTGCTATTTAGAAGATTGAGTTTGGACAAGCTACTGTCTCCTCTGCGCTGAGCCCAGTGATTGAGAAAATTTCCTTTGATCAAGATGCAGATGATGCTATCACAAAAAAAGTTATTGTTACCCTGAAAGCCAACAAGGTATACCTATCACCTGGTGCTTCAACTAGTGTAGGGAATATTGAGTAAGAAGGTTTGATATCTCAAAAAAGGAAGACTCAAGGCAAAAGGGTTGATGTAGGATCCAAAAGAAAAGCAAGACAACCTCTAATAAGACTAATGAGGTAGAGAGAGATCACCAGGGAAATTTCCAATGGTAGGCAATTGACTCTAGATGTTAATGGGAAAAATAAGAAATGAATTTCCTTTCATGGAACATGTGAGGATTAAATAGTCATAAAATAAATATGCTTTGAAGAACTTGTAGTGTCATAAATTATACACCCTTGCTAGGGTGGTACAATTTTACACTTAGGTTAGCACCCACCTTAGTGTGTCTTGCATCTTGCATTTCTAATTCCCCTTTAAGCATTTAATTAATTAATTTAAGGTCTTGTATAATCACTTTACACATTACAAAGTTGGGCCCTTTACCCTAAGTGTGCCCCTTTTTATATTATTCCTCCAATGAATCATTTAATCATAAACCCTAATTATGTCTTATTTTAACCGTTTAGGCCCAATTTCACATATCAAATCATCTCAAAATCAGATGTAACTTTGGGATGCGCTTTAATATCATCATATCTAACAACCTTGAAAATTAGGTGAAAAGTTGGTTGAACCATGGCGGAATGCACATGGTCCATGACTTTTTTCTCAAAATTTTGGGACCACAATCCTATGATATGATAATGCTTAACCTCAAAATATCAATGGGAAATTCAAATCCTAGGTCGGCCTAAACATGAAATTAATATCTAGGGTTTCATATTTAAGAGCTCTCTTTCTTCATTTGAAGGGGTCTTCTTCTAAGAATCCAAGAGCATGTTTTTAGAGTATTAGAGCTTTCTTTGCAGTGAAAGAGTAGATCTTTGAAGTCTTCATCATTCACCCATCAAACTTTCATCAAGCATTATCTTATCAATTGGGGGCTTTTGAAGATGTAGAAGAACAATATGAGATCAACGACTGACGATTGGCTTGTACCTCCCCCTTGGGGTTGGGTATGGTTTCATGTTGTTTTCAGATCTTTGCATAAGATTCATTTTGATTCATATTAATGCTTTAGATCACTTTGCATCATGGATTTAGAGCATTTACTTTGTCAAATATAAGCAATTAGGGCTTACTCTTTAGGGTTGCTCTAGGTTGTTTACTTTCATTCTTAGGATCTTGCATATACACAAGGTTCTTGCACACACATTTTTAGTACATTATCGGCTATTTGTGGAGGTGGAAATCACCAAAACGGGGGTTTGACTAAGGCAAAACCCTATATATCCACACCAAACCTTCCCTTTTTAGTTGCAGGTGCAAAAACATGAATTTGGAAGCAGTTACAGGTCTAGAATAGGCATCTACACCACCCAAAAACCTCACAAGTGTAGAAATATTTTAAGGATAGAGGCGTGGCACCCTAGTCCTACCCAGGACAGGGGCATGGTGCCTTGGTCCTTCCCTCTGTCAATAGGACTTGGCAGATCAACAACTTATAGATCTTAGAATCCCTCCTGTCAATTATAACTCCCAAATTACAGAATCAGGACAGTGGGGTGGCACCTTGGTCCTGAACATTTCTATTTTGATTTTAGACACAGGTGCACCTCTGATTTTTCCTTCTAATATGTACTTTTCAGCAGCATATCAGTTGTTCTTTGATCTGCATTCTTAGATTCAGATTTACTTGCTTATTTGCTTTCTAGGTTAGATGCATTTCACATCATTCATCTCTCTCATTTATGACAAGGGAATAGAAAACCTAAGAGTAAATCCATGACTCTCTATTTCTCATAAGAAGTAGCCAACGTGCGTTACCTCCCTAGGCTCTTTCGTATTCCATGAGTGTGTATGAGAGTGGGATCAGGGTTTCCATACTTAGTCTCATTTTTCCCCAACACATCTTTGGTGAACCTGATGTGAAACCCAATTTCATTTGCATTACATTGCATTGTTAGATCTAGATCTAGTTTATTTCATTTTCTTTCAAAACACAAAAAAAGGTTTCTTTCATTTCCTTGCATTGTGTGTTTAAATTTCATGCAATTTTTCATTTTAAAATGTCAGATTTCTATTTGCAAGAAGTTAATACTTTTGATGATGTATGTAATTTTTTTGATTATGAGTTTATTAAGGATGAATTAGATGAATCTATAGATGAGTTTTTGAACCCTAAGCCTTCTAAACCCTCATTTTTCCAAAAATTAATCAACCTTGTTACTATGCTATTTTGTGGTGATGAGAAAGATAAGTTGAATGATTCCTCTCATGGGTACATTCCTATCAACTCCTCCACTGGATATAGCAACATGGTTGACTCTCATGACCATTATTTATTGGATGATGCCCTTGATGACTTTATGTCTCTGCCTAAACTTTCCAACAAGAATAATGCATTTAAAAAGTTAATCAACATGATCAATGTGAATGAACATAGAAAACCACTTTTTGTTGTTCAAGGTGCTTGTCTTTCTCCAACTTCACCTCTTCCTAATCAACCTCTTTTCATGGTTAAAGGTGGATATGGTCATGATTCCTTTAGAACTCCAAACAAGCCCATCATTATGGTTCAAGGGAGGAACCCACTAAGAGTCCTTATAGCTATGCTAGACAACTTACTAAGGAGAGTTATAATGCAGTTGCCCATACCTATAACACAAGAAACAATAGGCAACCTAATCCTCCTTTGGTTGTTCTGAATCCTCTACCTGATCCTCAACTCATTCTTCCTCAAGCACCTCGTATTTCACAAACTCTTGGTAAGGAATATGATCTTGTCGAACAACTTAAAGCTACTCCTGCCAGGATATCCCTTTGGGATTTGCTTCAAACTTCCTCGACTCATCATGGAATGCTACAAGATGCCTTGAAAACATTAAATGTCTCACCCATGGTGACATCTAATAATATAGATTCTTTGATTCACTCTATTACATCACCTAAGGCTCAGATTGTGTTTACACAAGATGAGCTGCCTTCTAGTGAAATTCAACAACAATACAATCCCTTAATGATTGTGGTCATCATAAATGATAGCACAATAAGATGAAAATTAGTGAACAATGGTTCTGGACTTAATTTTTGTAGCATTAACTTATTGCATAAGATCAATGTTGATACATCCCTTATCAAGCCTGATTCTCTCACTATCTGTAGCTTTGATAATGTTGCTAAATCTTCACTAGGTATCATCAACTTGCTTGTTAAGGTAGGTCTTGTTAGTTTACCTACTCCTATCCATGTCAGAGAGTTGACATACAACTTGTTTCTAGGAAGACCTTGGATTCATAGCATGCAAGTTGCTCCCTCTATATTTCATTGGCAAATCAAATTCATTCACAACAATACAACATATACCTTGTTATGAGACATGAGATTTTAGGCTTGTTTACAAACATCAAGTTCTAAATCCTCTTCAATCAATTCTTCCCCAAATATCTTAGTCAATTCCTCTAAATATTCTACTCCGATTAGTGTGACTAGTTCATCAAACCTGTCTCTTATATTTGGATTGATCCTTGATGCTTCCTCAAGTGGATCTAAGGTTATTGAGGAAGAATCTTCTCAACCTGACTCTACAATTGAGAATACATTCTCTCCTAAACAAATTCTTGTAGAAGATGATTGGGGATACCTTAATTTCAATCCCACTTTCATAGGGGAATACAAAATCCCCCCTATAGAACCTAAGGTCGAAAAGAAGAGAGAAGAAGAAGAACCTAAAAAAGAAATCTACTTTGTCAGGGCCATTGAGTAATAACTTTGTGGCGGCTTCTCAGATTTCATCTCCCTTAGTTTTTGGTCTAGAGGATTTTGATCCTTCACTTTTTGAAAGTCCTCCTTCTTATTCGGAAATGACTAATCTTTATGGTCCTGGTTTTCACATTCTCACTAAGTGTGGATATAATGGAAATAGATATGGTGAAAACAACTTTTGTGATATGACATTTGGGATTGGTTATGATCCTTTCAAGTGTACTAAAGCCCCTAAGAGACCATCTATTATTGTTAATGTCATTTTTGCTTCTCTCTCATTAAAATATCTACAATATATTGACTTTGACCTTTCTTGTGTCTTTGCTTTTGATGTTTTTTCTACCAATGATTCCTTAGTTGAACTCTTGGGAGCTTATGACAACCTTCCTCGTTATCACCACAATCGTAGGTTTTCACTATTGTTTAAATGCAAAAGCTTACTTTGGGAAGGAAAGAAATAGCGATGAGATAGTTAAATAATTTCCTCAATTGAGAGATGCTCCTCAACAAAGCAATCTCCTAATAAATGACACCATTGATATCAACATGGATTCTTATGTTGAAGATAAGATCATCAAGATAGGGAAATGTCTTGATGAAGAAGAAAAAAATTAATATGCTGAGTTGTTACATGAATTTCCTGAGATCTTTGCTTGGATATATTCTGACATGCCTAGCATAGATCCTAAGATTGTCACTCATAATATTGTCCTAATTCCTGATGCTAAACCTGTGAAGAAAAAGATTCAAAAGATTCACCCTAAAGTGGCATTACTTGTGAAAGATGAGTTTGAAAAATTGTTGGATGCTGGATTCATTCGTCCTATCGATTATTCCCCATGGATTTCAAACATTGTGGCGATGACTAAAGTTGAAAACAAGATTAGGACGTGTATTGATTTTCGTGACTTGAACAAGGCCTATTTAAAAAATGATTTTCCCCTCTTGAATATTGACATGATAGTGGATTTGGTAGGAGGACATGCTTTACTATCCTTTATGGATGGTTTCTCAAGATATAATCAAATTTTCATCAATCCCCAAGATCAATGTAAAACTACTTTCACAACTCCTTGGGGTACGTTTTGTTGGATTGTGATGCCTATTGGATTGAAAAACATAGGCGCAACCTATCAACATGCTATGAATCTCATCTTCCATGATTATATATATATATAAAACCTTAGAAGATTACGTTGATGACATCTTAGCCAAATTAGTCCTTCGTACAAATCATGTTAAGATCCTTCATCAAATATTTGAGAGAATTCATAAGTACAACATGCGTTTGAATCCCCGAAAATGTGGTTTTGGTGTTGATAGTGGAAAACTATTAGGATTCATAGTTTCACATCATGGCGTTGAGGTGGATACGAAAAAGATAGATGCTATTGTTAACATACCACCTCCTAAGAATGTTTCTCAACTAAAAAGTCTGCAAGGAAAGATCCAAGCTATTCGTAGGCTCATCTCTCAACTTGCAAATCGTACCTTTCCTTTCACACAATTGCTTAAAAATGATATCACTTTCCAATGGAATGAAGATTGTTGTCAAGCATTTGAAGACTTACAAACCTATTTGGCCAATCCTCCTGATCTTCAACCTATTGAACCTACTAGGCCTTTCCTTCTATACACTGCTACTTCCCCTCAAGTTCTTGCAACCTTATTGGCATAATATGATAATGGTGGTAGAGAATTCTTGGTTTATTACATAAGCCACACTCTACTCGATTACAAAGTCCGATATTCTGCGATAGAGAGACATTGCCTTGCTTTAGTCTTTGCAACCCAAAAGTTGAGGTATTATCTCTTGAATGTTGAGATTCATGTTATCATTAAATTTGATCCTCTTAAACATCTCTTCTCCAAAACCATTCTTTTCGAACACTTAGCTAATTGGGTTATGATGTTGACCGAGTTTGACCTTAAGTTTGTCTCACAAAAGGCAATAAAGGGTCAAGCGTTGACTGATCATTTAGTTGATTCTCCTTCACCCTTCTCCCTACCTAATCCAAAGTCTTTTCCTAATGAATACATTCTTTCCATTGAGGTTGATGATACTTGGGAACTTTACTTCGATGACTCTAAGTGTCGTACATGATTGGGGGCAGGGATGGTGTTAAATTCTCCTAAAAAGAAGCCTATTCCTTTATCATATCGTCTCAATTTATTATGTACCAACAACATTCTTGAATATTAAGCTCTTATAGCTAGAATTAAAGTAGCCTTGGCATTGAGTGTGAAGAATCTACATATTTATGGAGATTCTCAACTAATCATAAGACAAGCGATAGGAGTTTATCAAGTCAAACAAGACAAATTATCGCAATATTAAGATCTAGCTTTATCCTTGTTACAAAAATTTGATTCTTACACCATGGAGCCCGTTCCTCGAAAAGATAATCAACATGCTGATACAATGACATATGTTACCTCTCTTGTGTCTCTAGAGGACCCCATGGTGGATCTTCAATTCACTATTCACAACCTTACTTCCTTAGCTATCACTGATAGCCCTAGTGATGTGGCATATTGTTGCAGTATAGATTCTGACAAATGGTACTCGCATGTTGTAAGATATTTGAGTGATGGTACCTTTCATGACTCTCTGAATAAGAATACTAGGGATAGGGTTTGCAAATTTCCTGTTAGATACATTATCCTTTCTAATGTTCTCTATAGGAGGGGTTATAATGGTCTTCTCCTTTGATGCTTAAACAAGGATGAGGTCCCTATCGCTCTCAAAGAAGCGCATTCAGGTGATTGCGAGGGGCATTTTAGGGGTAGGTCTTTATTTTAGAGACTGCTCTGAATGGGATATTATTGGAAAACCATGGAAAATGATTCTTTTCTGTTTGTTAAAATATTTCATTAGTGTCAGCAACATAGCAATTTGATCCATGCCTTTGCCCAAGAACTTTGATTACAAGTAGCATCTTGGCCCTTTTGTACATGGGGTTTGGATCTTGTTGGTAAAATATCTCCTCCTTCATCTCAAGGACATACTTTCATTATAACTTCCACTGATTACTTTACAAAGTGGGTGGAAGCCGTTCCTCTTAGATCCACTACTGCTGAAGTAATTTGTCAATTCATTTTGGAAATCCTCATTTCTCGATTTGGGATAACTTTTGCCTTAGTTTCAAATAATGGAACATCATTCAAAAATAAGGATGTTAAGAAGTTTCTCGAGAAATATCATATTGAACATAAATTTTCTACACCTTATTATCCTCAATCAAATGGTCAAGTTGAGTCTTGTAATAGGATAATTGAACAAATTATTCGAAAGACTGTAAACAAGAATGGTAAGGATTGGCATACTTAGTTAACCTATGCTTTGTGGACTTATCGCATCAGTGTACATGTTGCGATAGGTTGTACCCCTTATAATCTTGTTTGTGGTGCTAACACCATTATGCCTTTGGAGTTAGAAATTCCTTCTTTGAGAGTTTATCTTAAAGGTATAGTGGATGATGACTCCTATAGAGAGCAAAGACTTCAACAACTTGAGATTCTCGATGAACAACATATCAATGCCCTCGAACATATTCAAGTGTATCATAAAAATTTGCAACGAAGCTACAATGATAAGTTTATTCAACGTTCCTTCTCGGTAGGGGATTTAGTCCTTTATGAGAATCAATGCAATGTGAATTCCTTACTTGAGGAGAAAGGAAAGTTCAGTCCTAATTGGCTCGGACCATACATTGTCATGGAGGTCTATGGATCAGGTGCTTACCGGATAGCAGATGTGGAAGGTAAGCCTCTCAAGGAACCCATAAATGTTATGCACCTTCATAGATACTATGCCTAGTTCTTCTCTCTCTCTCTCTCTCTTTCTAGTCTTCTTTCCACTCTCTCTTTATGTCTTTTTCTTCAAAATTGGGTAATATGTTAGCATGTCTTCATTAAAGTATGTATGATTAAATGATGTTATATTGTTTGGTCTACATTACTTCATTCTTGACAAGCTTGTTTCATTATTATATTGTTTATCTTGGATTCTTTTATGTAAATTGTAATTGATTTACATTTCATATGTGCTAGCATGTTATACAATTTCTTATGTGTTGAGTAGAATTATATCATGTTGTGTTTAATTAAAGTTAATTAAATCACATTAGTCATATAGTTCTCATGCTTAATACATTGTTCTTTTACATCATCACAGTAGCATTTGATTAAATACTTAGTTATTTAATTAAATCACACATGTATCAATTTAATCATGAAGCATTGAGAAATCAATCACATGGAAATTAAATTAGATATACATCATCATTACTCAATATGTTACTTCTAATCTAAGCAATGTGTACATTATTTAAGCATTAAAAATAACATAATCATGAGTATCATCATATATACATCAATACATCAAAATCATCTCCTATCCCTACGACCAATAGTAGGAGGATGGTGGCTAGATGCCCCTCCTGATCTAGCCGTGCGGGTGTCCCCATGGGGGTGTATCATGATACGGACCGCGAGTGACTCTATGAGGAGCTATTGTAATCTCTCTGCATCATGATCCCTTGGTATGTTTCTGCCTCTGTCTGCATTGCCACTAGGTCACACTTTGTTTGTCGTAATCTATCTCGTAGGACCTCCACCTCCATCCGAATAGGGGAGAAAATGTCCTCGTATCATCCTACACTCCTCTGGGGTCTATGCGGTATCTATTTGGAACTCAGAATGTGTGCAGTCACAATAAGGTCCGTCACTGCATTCTAAATTAGAGAACGCCACTCCTAGGCGCTAGCTGCAAGATAGAGAGAAATTTTTCATCAGTATCATTCTATATCATCAAATCTAAAATAGGTAGGATGCATATGTTAATAAATAATAGGGCACATTACCTGGATCTACCTCTCACCAATGAGGATCATGGAAAATGACTTCCTGAGACTGGGACCCACTGGGCTCTTGCCGCTCGTACTATCTCTGTATAGTCGATATAGGCCGATGAGGATCAGGATTAGGACCCCTTATGGGAGCCCTCTTTGCCCATCATGAGAGACTTGGTGGAGCTATGGCTCTGGTAGACTCTCTGGAGTGATGAAATGTACCTGATTTGTCCTCATCCTCATCCTTGTCCTCATCGTCTCCATCCTAATCTCCCTCTTCGGTATTAGGATCACCTTTGTCTCCGCCTGCCTCTTGTTCATTTATGTCGTCACCCTGATCATCTGAATCCTCCTTGGATGCATCAGATCCCTCTCCATCACCTACCTGTCTCCATGATTTGGGGTTCCCTCCAGGGAAGCCTACTGGGAAAATGGCTCTAGGGCATGTCCTCCACCACCATGTGATGTATCATCAGTGTGCACTTGAATCATCTCTATAATCTATCGCTATGTCCCGATCTGACCCATCTGAATATGTGATGTCAATCTCATCACTTGTAGGATGAGGAATTACTCCTAGCCTCGACATCACTTGTGAGTGTTAGATGTATACAACCACGTTAGTAGGAACACACTGGTCAAACCCAAACTGCCACCGAACTTGGTCGAAGTAGAAAGGAATGACTATGTGGCTATACTATCCCTCTAATAGATGGTTCCTCTACATGTTGAACATCTATCTACATAGCCTTTCCCACATGGGCATCCTAAGGTAGGGTCTCTAGATATGATCCTACCTGCTCTCAATCTATCCATGCTCAATCTCCAATATAGGAGATCACCACTCATAGGTAAGAGGATAAGCATATAGTCTAGGCTGCTTTGGGAATAGCTCTATGGGGGCTCCACCAGGTCTAGTGCATATGATATGCTCAAACATCCACACCTGTAGTAGTGCACATGTCATAAGGCTGCATCCCTATCTGAATACATACTCTCCAAGGTTGTGATAGAGATGCGCAAGCATGCTCTAACCCCAAGCATATACTCTCCTGTGTCTCTCCATAGCTCATAAGGTGTAGATGAGTCCTCTGTGCATATGTGTATCGTGCCCATTGGGGAACACAACTAATGCAAGGGTCACAATCATGAGTTATCTCACCAATGGAACCTCGCCTATAGGATGTAGGAGCTAACTGACCATAATGCGGCCTCTTTTCTTGCTGCGTATCACTCTCCCCACAACATATACCTACTCTCTCCTGTAATCCTCCTCTATGTGGTCGGATCAATATCTAACAATCTCTCTTGTAATGGGTAGGCACAAAATATAGTATACATCCTTTAGGGTGACCATCATCTCCCCTGCTGGTAGTGAGAATGTAGAGGTATCTGCAATCCACCTCTCCATCGACACCATCAGCATACCAGAATGGAATCGGATGGCCGACATGGTCATCACATCCCACAAATCCACTGCATGTAGCAAATCCCTCTCTCCTGGTGTCAATCTTGGGAATTGATCTCGAAGTCTCTAAAAGGTGAGACCGACAATATGTTCACGGATGTACAGTAGTGGTTGTAAAATGAAAAGCAATCTCTCATCAGTAATTGATCAATCATCTATCATCATCTTATCAAATAAATCATTCTATCATTCCTAGAATTCATCGCCTGATCTTGTGTCATCGTTGGTTGCCTCGAATAGGGACCATGGTGCCCTATATGGAGCAGGGCACCCTATATGGACCAGGGCGCCCTACTGGGACCATGATGCCCAAAGGGTACCATGGCGGCCCCTTGGGACCATGGCACCCTAGGAGGACCAGAGCTCCCTAGGATCCCTAGGTGTCCAAAGGGTGGGCCCCGACTTGGACTAGGAGATGACATCATCACTTCTAAAAACTATGAAAACATGACAAAGTCAAATGCAGTCAATGGAAAGTCAACTCTCCTCATCGAGCGGTCGACCGACGAGTACGGACTGGCGCAGGATCTCCATTTACGTAGGTCACTCAGGTTGGCGTCTAGGCATGATGAATTGTATGTGGGCTCCTCTGCAATGAATAGTGACAAAAAGTTAGAAAGTGACAAATGAAGGTGTCACTTTCATATTTATGTGTTATGCACTTTTTGACTATCATTTTAAGTTAAAACCCTAATTTTTGCACTTTTTCTTCAATCTATCATATCTTGAGCTAGGAAGCTCTGATTATTGCACCGTCGGTGGCATTGGAATCATGAATTTTCCCCATTTCTCTGTGTTAGTTCCATAATTTTCTTGGATGATTAATCAATCCTTGTTGTGAACTTGCATCATCATAATCTTTATCACAATTCGTTGTGGAAAACATGATACCCTGTTTCACCTGACAAATAAGCAAGTAGAAACAAGGGGGCATATAGCTACCCAGGAATTTCATCACCTTCCTTAGTAAGAATTAGGTGATTTTATGATCTAACATGTGGTTTTGTAAGGTGTAGTTCCTAACTGTGTACTACAGATACTATTGGGGGCTTCTTTCAACAACTTATGAATATATCCTTTTTCTCAAATCAAGTTTACTTTTTTGTACTTTAGCTTGCATATGCACGTAGTGTCATATGAACACTAAAGTGGGGGCTAAATGTAGTATCATAAAGTGTACACCCTTGATAGGGTGGTACAATTTCACACTTAGGTTAGCACCCGCCTTAGTGCGCCTTGCATATTGCATTTCTATTTCCCCTTTAAGCATTTAATTAATTAATTTAAGGTCTTGTCTCATCACTTTACATATTACAAAGTTGGGCCCTTTACCCTAAGTGTGCCCCTTTTCATATTATTCCTCTAACGAATCATTTAATCATAAACCTTAATTATGTCTTATTTTGACCGTTTAGGCCTGATTTTGCATATGAAAATATCTTGAAGCTAGCAGTAACTTTGGGATGCGCTCTAATATAATCATATCTAACGACCTTGAAAATTCGGTGAAAAGTTGGTCGGACCGTGACATGAATGCACATGGTCCGCGACATTTTTCCCAAAATTTTAGGAGAACAATCCTATGATATGATAATGCTTAACCCCAAAATATTAGCAGGAAATTAAAATCCTAGGTCGGCCTAAACATGAAATTAATATCTAGGGTTTCATATTTAAGAGCTCTCTTTCTTCATTTGAAGGGGTCTTCTTCTAATAATCTAAGAGCATGTTTTTGGAGTATTAGAGCCTTCTTTGCAGTGAAAGAGTAGATCTTTGAAGTCTTCATCATTCATCCATCAAACTTTCATCAATCATCATTTTATCAATTGGGGGCTTTTAAAGATAGAAGAACAATAGGAGATCATTGACTGACGATTGGCTTGTACCTCCCCCTTGGGGTTGGGTATGGTTTCATGTTGTTTTCAGATCTTTGTATAAGATTCATTTTGATTCATATTCATGCTTTAGATCACTTTGCATCATGGATTTAGAGCATTTTATCAATTATAAGCAATTAGGGTTTACTCTTTAGCGTTTCTCTAGGTTGTTTACTTTCATTCTTAGGATCTTGCATATACACAAGTTTCTTGCACACACATTTTCAATATATTATTGGCTATTCATGGAGGTGGAAATAACCAACATGGTGGTTTGACTAAGGCCAAACCCTATATATCCACACCAAACCTTGCCTTTTTAGTTGCAGGTGCAGAAACAGGAATCTGGAAGCAGTTACAGGTTTGGAACAAACATCTACACCACCCAAAAACCTTAGAAGTGCAGAAATCTATCAAGGATAGGGGCGTGGCACCCTAGTGCTTCCCAGGACAAAGGTGTGGTGCCCTGGTCCTTCCCTCTATCAGCAGGACTTGGCAGATCAATAAATTTTAGATATCAGAATCCCTCCTGTCAATTACAACTCCAAAATTATAGAATCAGGACAGTGGCATGGCACCCTGGTCCCAAACATTTCTTCTCTGATTTTAGACACAGGTGCACCTCTAATTTTTCCTTCTAATCTGTACTTTTCAGTAGCATATCAGTTGTTCTTTTATCTGCATTCTTAGATTAGGATTTGCTTGCTTATTTGCTTTCTAGGTTAGATTGCATTTTGTATCATTCCTCTCTCATTTACAACAAAAGAATAGAAAACCTAAGAGGTAATCCACAACTCTCTCTTTCTCATAAGAAGTAGCTGACGTGTGTTATCTCCCTAGGCTCTTTCGTATTCCATGAGTGTGTATGAGAGTGGGATTGGGGTTTCGATACTTAGTCTCACTTTTTCCCCTACATAGAACTATATTATGGAGATGAAAATTGGTATTCTTCTGTACTCCAAGAAGTTAAAATGACCGCTTAGAATTTCTCAATGATTGTTGATAAAATTTAGCCAGGATCGTCCTACTTTATAAACAATGTTTCTAGTGCTTTAGGTGGTGTTATAACAATGTGGAACCCTACCAAGATTAAAGGTGATATTTTTGTTCTCTCCCATAATTTCCTTGTTGTAACTTTTACTCTAGGGAATTGTGTCTGGCACCTTTTCAATGTTTATGCCCCTAAAACTTGTTCTAGAAGGAAGGTTGTTTGGGATGAGATTTCCTCTTTTGTTATTGATGATTTGAATTTGTTTTGGATAGTTGTTGGTGACTTTAACTCTCCTCTATTCCCCTTAGAGAAGTTGAGAGACTTAATTGACTATTCTAACATCATGATGGATTTGTCAAGTTTTATTTGTAAAACTGGTCTTTTTGATATTGAGTTGTTGGGACATTCTTTCACCTGGTCTAATAACAAGAAAGGCAACCATCTTATCCAGGTTAATCTTGATAGATTTATGGTCTTTGGTAGGTGGGATGTTGACTATAATCCCTCCCTCAAGGCTTTGCCTAGAGCTATCTCAAACCACAACCCTATACTTCTGAACTGGTTTGACAAACCTTGGTGTGACCCACTCCCTTTTAGGTATGAGATTACGTGGGCTCCGCACCTTGATTTCAAAGCTTGCATCCAAAGCTGGTGGAATACCCCTATTCAAGGTATACAAATGTACAAAGTCACTTAGAAGTTGGAGTTAATAAGAAAGAAAGTCAAGGGCTGGAACGAATCTACTTTTGGTGACATCTTTATTCAAAAAAAAGAAATAAACTCTAAATTGGATAGTATTTAGAATTTGATGGCTGTCGGTAACTGCTCCTAGGCCCTTCATGAGGAAGAAGTAAATAGATAAATTGAAAAAGGAGGATATCTTTTGGAAGCAAATATTGAGGGTCCAATGGCTTAAAGAAGGGGATATAAATTCTACTTTCTTTCACAGATCGACTAGCAAATATTAAAAAAAGAATACTATAAAGAGTTTGTTGGATGACTATAACTAGGAAGTCACTAATGATTCTAAAATTGGTGAGATTTATATTAAGTATTTTAAACAAATATATAGTGAAAATGGTGGATTGATATCTCAAGCTTTAAAAGATAGTTTTTTATGTTGCCTTCCACACACTTTGGGGGAGGAAGATAACAACCAGATTTTGGCCCCTATTTTTGAAGAGGAAGTCAAGACTGTTGTTTTCTCCATGGGTGCTTACAAATCTCATGGATCGGATGGTTTTCTGCCTACTTTCTTTCAATATTTTTGGGATATAGTGAGCTATGATGTTACTATGGAGGCTAAAGACTTCTTTCAGATAGGAAAATTGCTCAAAAAGATAAATAACACCTTCATTTCCCTTGTCTCCAAGGTTCAAGAACCTAAAAGGATGAGTGACTTCAGGCCTATTAGCCTTTGTAATACTATTTATAAAGCATTCTCTAAGGTTTTGGTGAACAAAATCAAACCTTTTCTGGAGAGATTTATCAATTGTAACCAGAAGGGTTTTGTCCCTAGGAGACAAATGCTTGATGTTGTGGTGTGTCACAGCCCAAATTTAGATTAGATATTTTTAACTTTAATTAGACATTTATAAATGATAAACTTTTGATATTTTGATAATATTCGAAGTGTTTGATGACATTATGATACTATTAATGACATTTTAATATGATGATGATACATTTTTAATACGACGATTAACATTTTAATATAATGTTAATTATGTGATGATGATATTTGATAAATTTTGTATATGATAATCTGACGACTTTGTTGAGCGCAAGGTGGATACAGGGTCAACCATCAAAGATGGACATATGTCCGAGGAGGGGTCTCCTAGCTCGTCAACAGTAACTTAGGGAATGTAATTTGTGCAAAAACACACAAAAATTAATAATAATGATTAAATAGGATAATTACATTAAGTAATAAAACCAAATTTGGTTATAAACGTAGAGATTATAAATAAATTATAATATTTAAATAAAATTCAAATTAATATTTTTGAAAGATAAATATTAAAAATATTAATTTAAGCATGTGGAAAATTAGCACGAGTTATCAAATTTGTAACATCAAGTCGAACTATCTATAACTACATGTTGTCTCTCAATTTGGATTTCATGATTGGCTAATCTAAATCAATTGTTTTCTCCACTTGATGTCTCCATCTGCTCATGTTCCACCACTCTAGATCCACAATCTGAGGATCGATTCTCTTAGCCAAAAAAATATTTAAAAAGGAAACCAGAGAGATCGAATTGGCATTGCCCCCTTTCCTATTTCTTTTCTATGTTGTCTTAGGTCTGCAGGCAAGTTTTGGGTGGGAAAGCAACTATTGTAAGGCATTGAAGGTGTTTAAAGGGCCATTAACCAAAAAGACCCATGCCTTCCACCACACTCCCTCACCATGTTTTTGTTAGAAGGACCCAACTCGCCCCTCTCCAAGTTTTTGCTAGGTAATGTTCAAGTAAATGTTGTTTCTATTAAATCGATCTTCCTGTAGTTTCTTTAAGGAGTTAAATTCTCCATAGGCATCGATCTGTTTGGCATGCTAAAGGTTTGACTCCATATTATCTGCCCCACATCCTCCTCTCTCCTTGTGTTTTTATTGATTGGATCAAACTACAATAACATTTATGTATTTGTTTCAATAAATTGATGGTTGGCAGGATCGATTTCTTTTCTAGCTGAATTCTTCCCCCCCCCCCCCCACCTCACAATTCTTTCTCTTCCATTTGCATCTTAATAATGGGTTGATCTGTATTGTATGGGGTTTAAAATTCCAATGCTAACAAAATTAGATAAATGGGCATGGTCAATTTCTGAGATTATAAATTAGATAACTGGGCATGGTTGATCTCTTTTGGCTGGAGATAAGACTTGTTGTTGGAGATAAGGAAAGTTAGTGGATTTTCTAGAAGAAACCACATAACCATTACCACTTTCCTGACACCACGATTTGATAAGGTAAATAACTACCAGACTGTGTTATTGCACCCATATTTCCCTTGCAAATTTTAAATGGTTTTATTTGCTCCAGCATTGATCTTGTCCACACCTCTTTCTCCAATCCCCTCACCATGTGATCAGATGAAAATTTGAATTATATATATTTTAGTTTGTCTATACGTTAGTAATTTGCATTTTTGAAGGCCTTCTGGCCATTTTTAGGCCTTGCATGCTCTTTCAAATTCTCATCTACAACTCTTGGAGACCTTTCCAACAAGTTAAACAGCTCGTAATTTCAAGTCCCGAGCAGAAAGTTATGCCTAGTTGAAGTTAGGATAAAATTTCATATAGTTTTTTGAAAATTTCGTAGTTTTTAGATTTTATTATGTAATGAACAAATGTGACTGTTGGAATTTGATTCTCAAGAGGTTTTTGTGACCCTTGGAATCTCATTAACTTCTATATGTTGGATTTTTGAATGGAATAGATTACTTTTTGGCTTGCTTCAATTCGATGCTTTCTGATTCTTGTAAACAAAATTTACAATACTGTAGGTTCTCACTCAGGTGTTGTCATCCGAATCCATAATTCAGATCAGTGGTATTAGAACAAGTTTTCTCCTGTATGTCATATCACATGCGATCAACATATCAAAGATTGGGGTTGGAAATAAGGAATCCTATAGACTACCTTCCTTTGAGATGCACATAATCACAGATGGCTAAGTTGTAGACCGATGATGACATTAAAACATTAGTTGAAGATGCACTAACAAAACAACATGAAGAAATGATGGAGCAGATCAAGCAAATGCTGGAAAGTCATGGGTCACAAGCAAACCCACCAGTCATAGGGTATATGCCATTCAAGGTGCAAGTGAATTTTGATATACCCACATTCCAAGGAAAGATCGAGGCAGATGTTGTTGATGATTGGGTTTCAAAACTGGAAAGATATTTCTCTATAAGTTAGTTTTCAGATGAAGAGACGATAAATTTCGCTCTCCTCAAAGCTAAAAATCATGTGATAGATTCATGGGAAGAAAAGTTAGCATCCAAGGCAGCAGAAAATGGCAGCCCTTTTGTTTTTGATCAAAAACCCACATGGGGAGAGTTCATGGAGCACATAAAGGAAGAATATTTTCCTATTGATACATATGAACCAAAATATATGCAGTGACAATTGCTTTGACAGAAGAAGGACCAAACTATTCAGGAATATACTAATATGTTTCATGCCTTAACAACAAAGCTTGGCATCAAAGATTCTAAGAAGCAAATTTTTTTGAAATATCAGAGTGGACTCCCTAGTTACGTCCAAACCGAAATGGAATTCCTAAACATAAAGAATTTACCTAGTGCATATAAATTTGCTACCAAAATTGAGGAGAAATTCAAACAGAAAGGAAGGAGATATAATTTCACAAACAACAGATGGAAGGGTGAAGGTGGAAAAACTACATGGAAACAAACCTCTAAGGAACCCTCTCCCAATTCACTCACAAAAAATACATGGAGTATGAAGAAGACACAAGAAAATGGTATGTGGTGTGAATTCCATAAGAGTCCCTCACATAATACAAAAGATTACAGAACCATAAAAAGCTTAATGATGGAGATGCATGAAGACAAGGCAAAATCTAAGGTGGTAGAAACATGCACAAAAGGAAATCATGAACAGGTCATTGAGGCTGATCCATATGCCATGGTAGCTACTACAAGGATATTGCCCTAGGACGATGAGGAGAGATTGTTCCATTCACAAATGTGGGTCGGAGGAAAAGCCCTGCACTTTATTGTTGATAATGGAAGTCAAAAGAACCTAATATCAGTAGAGACTATGAAGAGACTGAATCTGAAAACAACAATTCACCCACAACCCTATTCAATGGGATGGGTTAGTCAAGGAAGAGATATCCAAGTGCACCAACAGTGTCGCCTTTCATACTCCATAAAGCCTTTCAAAGATGAGGTAATTTGTGATGTGGCTCCCTTAGATGTTTGTGATGTTCTGTTGGGACAACCATATATGTACCAGCGACATGGTGTTTATGAGTCCAAGTCTCATAGCGTGACCATCAGATTATGTGAGGAGAAATACCAAATACCAGAGGTAAGCCCTACATACACTACCTCTTTGATTAGTGCCAAGCAATGTAAGATGTTGGTTGCCAAAATGGGAACATTCATTTTATTGATGATTCGTTTTGAAGAAGAAAGGAAATTAGTTTATAATTCCCATACCATCACAAACACCACAACATTACAGAAAAAATCAATGGATCAAATTTTGATGAAATATGACAATCTATTTAAGTTACCAACTGGGGTACCTACACATTGCCAAGTGAGACATACTATTGATTTGATACAAGGAACTCCATTACCTAATCAGCCAGTCTACCATAGGTCAGTATTAGAGAATAATGAGATTAAGAGGCAAATACAAGAATTGATTGAGAAGGGACATATTCGTCCAAGTGCATCACCCTGTGGCAGCCCCATTGTTCTAGCAAAGAAAAAGGATGGAACCTGGAGACTTTGTATTGACTATAGGGCCTTGAATAAAATTTTAGTCAAAAATAGGTATCCACTTCCCTGGATAGATGACCTCTTGAACCAGCTTAGAGGGGCTCAATTCTGTACCAAAATTGATTTGAAATCAGGGTACCATCAAGTACCAATTGAATCAGCCGATGTGTAGAAAACAATGTTCAAATCTAAAGAGGGATTGTTTGAATGGCTAGTGATGCCTTTCAGTCTAACAAATGCTCTAGTGACATTCATGAGAATGATGAATGATATACTTAGACCATTCATTAATTCCTTCGTGGTGGTATATTTGGATGACATACTCATCTTCACCAAAACTTGGGAGGAACATTTGAAACATGTGGAAAAAATTCTCTCAACCTTACAAGAACTTGGGCTTTATGCAAACAAAGAAAAGTGCTCCTTTGGTATGTAGAGTATTAGATACTTAGGATATGTTATTAATAGTGAGGGTGTCCATGTTGATCCAGAGAAGATACAGATGATTAAGGACTGGCCGTCTCCTAGAAATCTCATAGAGTTACGAAGTTTCCTTGGGCTGGCAAACTTTTATCACAGATTTGTGTTGGGATTTTGCCATCTGTCTTAGCCTCTAAATTAGTCATTGAGGGGGGGGGGGACACAAGAAAATTTTTAAATGGACAAGTTCTCAACAAGAAGCATTTGTGGGGCTAAAAAAAAGGTTATGCTCTGCACCAGTTTTATCTCTTCTTGACCTGCAATAGTCATTTGAAATACAAATAGATGCATCAGAGTATGCTCTAGGAGCAATCCTCATGCAGCATGGTCATCCGGTTGCATATCACAGTGAGACTTTTTGTGACATAGTACGTCGATATGCTACTTACGAAAAGGAACTGTATGCTATTGTTCAAGCCTGTAAGCAGTGGAAACATTACATTATGGGTAAGGAGACTATCATCCACACAGATCACAAACCCCTTCAATTTTTGCAAACATAAGGGAAGTTGCAGAATGATCGACATCAATGATGGTTAGCATATCTTCAACAATTTCACCTCAATATTTGCCACAAGAAGGGAAGTACTAACAAAGTAGCAGACTGTTTGAGCAGGCCTCCAATTGCAACCATAAGTATGGTTTTGAACTCATGTGGTCATCAAATTGAAGCCTGGGCTTTCTTGTATGAGAATGATGTTGAATTTGTAGATGTTTATAATTAATTAGTGAAGGGACAACAAGTGAATGATTTCTATTTGCAGGATGGAATGCTTTGTCACCTTGGCCAAATCTATGTGCCCAATGCAAATGCAAAAAGTTGATATGGGAAACTCACTATAGTAAGGTTGCTGGTCACTTTGGTATAGGTAAGACTACTGCTATACTTCATAAGTATTTCTTTTGGCCAAAATTATAGAATGATGTCATTTCATATATTCAAGCTTGTACCGCATGTGCTATTGCTAAGCCTGCCAATCGTAAACTTGGGCTGTACTCACCACTTCCTATTCCTGAAAAACCTTGGCACTCAGTTTCTATGGACTTTATGTTTGGTCTTCCTACCACCAAAAGAGGCCATGATTGTGTGTATGTTGTGGTAGATAGGTTCTCGAAAATGGTAGTAATAGTGGCATGTAAAAAAACCATTTCTGCAAAGGACACTGTAAAGCTATTCTTTGAATACATTTGGGTTCATTTTGGTCTGCAGAATACCATTATCTTGGATAGAGACAACAAGTTTCTTAGTCAGTTCTGATCTACACTATGGGAAAAGATGGACACAAAATTGACAAAGTCTATTGCTTTCCATCCTCAAATAGATGGCCAAACAAAGGTAGTGAATTGGATGATCATACACATCCTACGAATGTACCACTCAAAACATCCCCACACATGGGATGAAAGTCTTCCATATGTTCAACATAGCTACAATAGGGCAATTCATAGTTCAACTGGCCACAACCCATTTGAGGTTTGTCTTGGTTATCAGCCACTTGCACCCATGGATGTTGCCATACCACTTATTCAAACCGATCTGGTTCCATGTGTTGGTAAGGAGGAAGATAAGGCAGCCCAGTTCATCGATAGAATTCATCATCTACAACAACAAGTTCATGAAATTTTGGAACACACCAATAAGAAGTATAAGGAGAGACATGATGAGCATCATACTCCTCATAATTTTCAAGTCGGGGATAAGGTGTGGCTGCATATCCAGAAGGAACGATTGCATGGTGCCAATAGGAAGCTTCGTCCTCTGCATTATGGGCCATACACCATCATCGAGCAAGTTGGTGATAATGCTTTTGAGCTTAATTTACCTCCATTTCTGGGTCTTCATCCAGTCTTCAATGTGGAACTCTTGAAGCCATATTTTCCTCTAGTATTAGATGTTGCAGATGTGGCAGAAATAATCTCCATTATAGAATTGAATCCAAATGCAGCTACCCCATTCCAATGCGATCAGATTGTGGACACCATGGTGAAAACACTCAAACAACAACATATTTACTTGTACAAAGTGGTTCGAGCAGGGCAGATTGCTCAACAAGGAAAGTGGTTTACCAGAGAGCAACTTCAAGAACATTTTCCTCATCTCATTCAAAGTGTTGATGCAATGGGGCCCATTGCTTTCCAAGGGGGAACTAATGATCAAAAGAAAATTTAAATTATATATTTTTTAGTTTGTCTATACGTTAGTAATTTGCATTTTTGAAGGCCTTCTAGCCATTTTTAGGCCTAGCATGCTCTTTCATGTTCTCATCTACAACTCTTGGAGACCTTTCTAACGAGTTAAATGACTCGTAATTTTGAGTCCCGAGCAGAAAGTTATGCCTAGCTGAAGTTAGGATAAAATTTCATATTGTTTTTTGAAAATTTCATAGTTTTTAGATTTTATTATGTAATGAACAAATGTGACTGTTGGACTTCGATTCTCAAGAGGTTTTTGTGACCCTTGGAACCTCATGAACTTCTATATGTTGGATTTTCGAATGGAATAGATTACTTTTTGGCTTGCTTCAATTCGATGCTTTCTGATTCTTGTAAACAAAATTTACAATACCGCAGGTTCTCACTCAGGTGTTGTCATCCGAATCCATAATTCAGATCACCATGATTTTTTTGTAGGGTAATGTTCTTTGGTTTACTATTTAATCACCCCTATTAATTCCCTTTGTAGATTATCCTTTGATTCATTTCATGTTCATTTAAGTTTGATTTTGATCTTTGTAGTTGGCAACGTTTTCCTTTGGCGTCGATTTAATCTCCCTCCTCAGCATGAATTCTTGGCATTTCATATCTTTGTTGCTGAGAGGCAAAGTTTGAAATCCTATATGGAATACATCATATTGCATTAAATTTACATTTGATTTATATAAGATAGATTGTTGGTAGAACTCTATTTTTGTTGGCAAAGTTGATGCAATTGTGGGTTAATTCGAATTTCACACTCCTCTTACTTTCTTTGCGTAATTATTTTCAAATTCTACATGATTCTACAACAGGCTTATGATTTAATATTTATGCCTATCTATTTGTGTTCATTTAATAACATATAACAATATTAAATACCTATATATTTATTGCTTTTTAAATTATTTAAATCAATGGAAATGATTTTTTGTAATTGAGTAAGATTGGTTTTTTTTCTCGTTTATCTCAATTTGTAACTGAAAGAAGATAATCAATTTCTAAAATTTGGGTAGAAATAAGGAATAAATTTAATTAACCAAGAGAGGTAAATTTTATTTTACTATCTGTGAAGGATGTTTTGGAAAGATGTGCTTGATTATGGGATAAACAGGGAAGGGTGTTTTTTACCTACCCCAAAAAAGTTAAAACTTGGCAAAGTAATTAATTTTCTCCCTGCCATAACACATGTAGCTAAGTTCAATAGTTTGGTTGTTAGATACTACATGCACGCACAAGTTCCATTCCTAAAAGTTGATGTCGATTTGCTAAGATACTCCATCGTGAGGGATGAGAGCTTATAATGAGCATTGATAAGCATAATATTCATTTGTTTGGGCGGATAAAATGCTTGGGTTATATGTTTATCTTCTAGAATGCATATGGAGTTGAGTCTGATGGCAAGGAAGACACTACATCTGAAGATAGAGAATTCATATCATGATATTGTAAAATCCTATGCATTGATGTATATTGTATTTTCTAAAATTGACCAAAGTGGTCTCATGATTAAGCTATGTAAAACTATGTAAGCTATGTAAAGGGCCTATGAGGCCTTTAGTCAAAGATGTGACAAGAAACCGCCAAGAGAATGTAACTAACATAAAATAACGTAAAACCACTAACCCACTAACCTACTAACATGTGTCCTTGTGTGCATGACTTATCTCTTATGCATTCTTTGCATAGATTCTATCTTTTCATTCATGAATGCATGGTTAAGTGATACTTTTAAGTTGATAAGTTATACTTTCTCATTTTGTACATTAATCATTAGTTTAACATAGAAATTCAAATTTCTTTATGCGCATTCATTTTTAATTGTCTTATTTTTATTATACTACCTATAAGTTTCAACATTTAAATTAATAAAATATTTCTTATTACTATAGTCCTTACTTCACGTAACCACATTCATCATATATGAATGTTAAGTCTTTCATTTGTATGGTAATTATATTCATGTGAGAAATACATATTTGACTATTAATTATGATATGCATATAGGTAAAATCTTGTGTTCAAAGTAATGGAAATTTGATATACATTTGTCCAAGGTTAGGACTAGCAAGTCTTTACATGGTGTCCACACATGACATTACTCACTCAATGGTGAAATGTCACATTCCAGGTATGACTTTTAAACTTGACATTTACAAGGCATATGATAGAATTAGTTGGGATTTTCTTCTCAAAGTTTTGGCTAAATTGTGTTTCAACAACAAGCTCATCCTTCTCATTTGGGAATGTATCTAGACTATCTGATTTTCAATATTAGTTAATGGGGTCCCTTGGTGCTTCTTTAATGCTAATAGAGGGATCAAACAAGGTCCTTATCTTTTCATTATGCTTGTTGAAGTCTTGGGGAGGAATTTTTTTAAAACTGATCAACATTGGTAAGCTTCAGGGAGTCAGACCAACTTCTACTCATTCTCCTTCTGTTTTGGAATAGTTTGTTGATGACACTACCCTATTTGGAAAAGCTTTTGTTGTGGAAGCTGAGGAATGGAAAAGATTCCTTATGGATTATGCTAAAGTGTTAGGACAACTTATCAACTACAAGAAGAGCATCATTTAAATTTTTAACACTAAGGAAGATCTGTATGCTAAAATTAAGGACATATTGGGAAGTCAAGGTGCCTCTCTTCCAGGTATCTACTTGGGCCTCTCCCTCATTCTCAAAGATGTTACCCCAGCCTTTTGGAACTCTATTCTTGAGAGAATGCAAAAGAAATTGGCTGGTGAGAAAGGTAAGCTACTAAGAAGTGTTGGTAAATTACTGTAGCATAGGAAATCAAAAATCATCACAAGCAATATAAAAACTAATCTAGCTCAATCACAAAAGCTTAAATGTAATGATCAATCCTAAAACACACTCAATAAAGACATAAAGATAAAACATTCGAAAGTAAATACTATGCAAACCAAATGTGGATATGAATGCTTCCTTCATGCGGCTCCATTGTTCTTCTTTCCTCTTAAAATAGTTTGGTTGTGAATCTCACCTACAAGTACACACACATGATTGAAAGCAAGTAGACAAGATGATTGCTCAAGAGTACTCGAAATGTGATTGATTAGAAATTCGATAATCTAATTATTCTCATTCTCATTATTAGCCAAGATTGAAGAAATTCATCCAATTTATAGACAAATTGGAGAAAAGACAAGATTAGCATGATTCAATTCAAATGGAAATTGCAAATCAGTTATGTCAATTATGACAAATTATGCACTTTCTATGCAAAATTTGTTGATTGATAATTTATGACAAATTATGACAAACTTCTATGTCAAAAATTGATTGATTGTCAATTATGACAAATTATGACAAAATATGACAAATTGAAATGTCATTCCCATGAATTTAGGAGAGAAATAGGAGGAAATTGAAATTAAGAATTTAGAAAATTAGAAATTTAGAAAAAGAGGAATTAAGAAAGTAGGAAAATTAGGAAATTAGGAGAAAATGAGGAAATTAGGAATTTAGTGAATTAATTAATAATTTTTCATTTATTAATTAACTCACAAAGAGGAATAATTAGCCAATTAAATGAACATTTAATTGCAATGAGAAGACTTAGGATAAATAAATAATTTATTAATCCTAAAAGAGGAAATGACAAACAAGGTTAAATGATTAAATCACGAAACCCTAGAAGATGAATTAGGTCTTGATGAAAGATAATTGATTCGATTTGATTCTGATTAACAAAGGACCAATGTGATAAATGATTTGATTGATAAATACACCAATTTGACGAGGAACAATGACTAATTGATCCAAATTGACATAATTGAGACAGACAACGATCGATGACAAATCGATCGCAAAATGACAAAATTGACAAGAGGACAAGGATCGATGACAAAATAGATTGCAAGACGACAAGATTGAAAATGACCACGATCAATGACAAATCGATCGCAAAATGACAAGATCGAACATGACAACGACCGATGACAAATTGATCGCAAAATGACAAGATTGAAAATGATAAGGATTGATGACAAATCGATTGCCAGATGATAAGATTGATAAGAGGACAACGATCGATGACAAATCGATCACAAGATTGACAAGATTGACAAAAGGACAAAACCCTAATTAGGATTGACGATGTCCAAAATGATGACAGATTAGCACGCACATTGATGCGACAGGATAAGATCGATTAAAATCATGACTGGATAATGTTGTCGACAAGACCAAATTCGAAAGTGAGTCAATTGAAGAATGTAGAAGAATGACTCGATGCTTGCAAATTATAAAGACCAAGTGCGAATCATAGGAGAAATGTTAATGCGACGCAAAAACCTAAAATGAGGCAATGTGCAAATGTTAAAGTATGATTCCGCAAGTGTTGACCATTTTTAGGTGTCTACATTTTGCCCCTCTTTGAGACAATGTGATTCTAAGCGTTGTTTCAAAGAACAATAATGAAAATTCCCCAGACAATAATAATGACATATGCATGCCCCCTCGAGGAATTGGCCGGAAACATGCAGAGAAGAGGCCAATTGATCGATAAAAATGATAGGATCGAACGGACTGACAATCGGAGATCGGATGCAGGAAGGACAAGCAATTTAAGATGCAAAAGACCGTGACCAACATAAGATGGATAGGGTGCACGTCCATCTATGCACTGACAAAGATCTATAAATGAGACCAAGAGAGTGAAAATTGCTCATTTGCACTAGACAAAGAGGAGGATTTGTTGCTCTGGAAAAGGACACTTGCAGATAGATGGTGAACATTCCAATGGTGGATCACCTCAGGGAATGTGTACATACTTATAGATGACCAGACGACGTAGGAGCAGCGGTATGTATCTCAAAAACCCAAGTTTTCAATTTTATGAATTTGACGTGCTTGCGGGACATTGCAGGGCCCACAGGGGATGCAGAAAAGGACTCCTGCACTTGTGTAGGGTGAATCCTGCGCTTGTGTAGGGTCTTCTATGCTTGTGTAGGGAGACATAGGCGCAGGTTACATGACACAAGTGCAGGAGTAGTGACACAGGCACAATTGTGCATTGGAAACTCAATTGTGATTCAAAACTGCATGCAAATGATCTAGAAAAGTGGGGATAAGGGTATGATAGGTCAGATTAGATGAAAAACAACCTGATTGGACATGAAAATGAGGAAATGCAACCTGTAGGAGCAAAACCCTAAAACTGACAAAATGTGCCCCAATTGTGATGCAAAGTCGACAGTATCCATTGATCACACGGGAGAATCGACTAGACTGCTTCATGCTACGACATAGACTCAAGAGCATGGACAGAGATACATTAGCAGGACTTGGGATATACTATGTCACATTCATGCCCGAGATTAGGGCAAACACAGGATTGCTTACCGCATTGGCAGAGTGATGGCATTGAGAGACCTCCTCATTCCATCTGGCGACTGGAGAGGCGACGGTGACACTGGAGGATGTATGGCGTATCCTCTGCATTCCAATTCATGGGGAGATGGTAGAGTATGACCTAGTGACAGGGAGAGATGCATTGTGCAGATTGTTTGAGTGCGACGTAGAGGATCTGGATATCATGGAGAGGGAGATTGGCTGGGAGACCATGGCATCAGAGTATGATCGGTGATATGTGGTGATAGCAGTAGTGATAGCATGCCTACTAGCAGGGGATAGATGAGGACATGGATTCCCTATTGGATGGGGAAGAGTGCTAGAGTGGATGGTGACAGAGGGGACAGTGTATGCATGGGGACCATGTGTACTTGCGATGCTGTATTTTCAGTTGCATCAGATAGCATATCAGGGAGTGCAGACTTTGAGCTGTGGAGTCACACTGTTACAGGTATGGGCATTTGAGCACACAGCTATATGTTGACCGATTATAGAGAGACAGGTAGTACCACACCGACCATATGTGTACTGCTATGGAGGAGCACTGAGACAGGGTCCTTTTGGATACATATTGTACTGGCGACATGAGCTAGACAGACTGAGAGAGTTCACATGGAGGCCATATCATGATTGCCCTGGATGGTCAGATGATAGTGATGAGCTACCATATTGCAGACAGGAGAGGTACTTGATTGGCCAACCAGTGAATCGCCAGAGAGTGATTGAGATGTACCTGCTAGAGAGAGTTAGACGATAGTTTGGAGAGAGGCAGGATGTACCTAGGAGGACTGCACACTTTTCCTGATCTCATAGAGAGACGAGTCAGTGGGGTAGTATGATTCAGCCACACATAGCATATACGGACTTCACAAAGCTACCAAAGAGATAG
This sequence comes from Cryptomeria japonica, assembly GCF_030272615.1. Lineage (NCBI taxonomy): Eukaryota > Viridiplantae > Streptophyta > Pinopsida > Cupressales > Cupressaceae > Cryptomeria > Cryptomeria japonica. The sequence goes on along the minus strand of NC_081410.1, from coordinate 458,374,195 downwards.
TGGGATTGGAGATCAGATGTGGCAGACGTTGGGACGATGATGGCCAGTGCCATTGACAGATCCGGATATTCTAGTACCTAGGTGACAGGAGGACTTCCCACTCACTGGAGAGGAGGTGGGAGATGATGAGGATGAGAAGGATGAGGGTGATGACGAGGATGAGGAGGATGAGGGTGATGACAAGGATGAGGAGGATGATGAGGACGGAGATGAGGATGATGACGATGAGGAGGACGGAGATGAGGATGATGACGAGGATAGAGATGGGGATGGGGAGCAGGAGGCATTGCAGGATATACCCATAGAGCCAAAGATAGCTAGGATAGAGGAGATGGAGATGTGCAGGGCTACCATAGCAAGTCAGCAGGATCATATTGTGACTTTAGAGAGATAGCAGGATTAGTTCAGAGTGGAGATAGCCAGACTCACAGCGGCTCGAGATGCAGCAATTACTCAGGCACAACGAGAGGAACAGAGAGTCACGGAGTATATTGGGTCGATTTGGGATGCCAGTGCACGGGAGATGGCACAGATGCTGGTAGAGACCAGAGAGGAGATATGCCATTGGAGGACACTATATGAGAGTGTAGTTCCACCAGAGCAGAGAGCACCTTCATATCGGGCACGATCGAGGACAGAGAGTAGGGCATGCTCTTGGAGGTCATTGAGCAGCATGGGGGTGAGTGGACCTATGAGACCACCACAACCAGGACCAGGAGGGACATCATCCGTAAGACATGGGAGGGATGAGGAGGACAGAGGGAGCACCTAGTGACAGAGGCATGTACTCCCGATGACAGAGACAGATGTAGTTTGATATTATGTAGTCAGCTTGTGGGCCATACTTAGGACAGACAGTCCAATTTTTGTACTCTGATATTTTTGTGACATATGATATGATATGCATCGATATGATGGGATGCAATGTGTTATGACTGATGTTATTTTCCATGTATGGATGACTTATGCACTGTTTATGTACCATTGTGGAACATGTATGGATGTATTTTTTTATGTGTTTTTGATGCATTTATAATATGAAATGGATAAAATACTTGATGTTATGCTTGATGTGATGTTTAATATAATGCAAATGTACTAACCGAATGGATGCAGGATGCAGCATATGTGTTTGGGGGAATCGGAGCACTAGACTGAACTGACTATCCGAAATGACGGAAGAAATGTTAGTAAGAAGAAAATGAAACAGAGGACAATTAGAGACGAAGAAAAAATTGCTTTCAGTAATGCACTTTGTAGGTGAGAACCTTTATTTTTATGTAGCAAAACGGATGCGTAGCATCATGGCATTGAAGGCCAGAGCTGAAATGCAACCCTTTTTGCAAAAGACAGACACATCACAGACAAACAACAATCACAACAAAAAGAAAGGGACCATGAACCATCCCGGTCACTCTAAATCACTCAGTGACATCATCGAGCAACATAGGAACATGATCGAAGCCAAAGATAAATCAGTAAAAAGATAAGATGCACAAATTCCAACAAATCAAACAAACATCTTGATCTTCATTGTCAAAAGTTGAAAGTGCTGATAGGACGATCATGTTGTCTCGTTTCAGGACATGCAGTAGCCCGTCTAAGATAGGACACAGTCTGGTTTTGAGTATACCACACCTTGTATAAGACCCATGATAGTAGAGACAAGGACAAATGATTTTGAGGTTGATTGATATGACAATTTTGATCAGTTTGAATGTCTGGTTTGGTTGAAAAAGTTCATCTGTTAATGCATGATTTCATTAAAGCACAGTGTTGGATTGCAAGTCATTGGAGGGATGCTCAGTGATTTGTCTATGAGGGATGATTTATTTTTGTGCTGCTTTTCGATTTTTTATGATTTTTTTGTTCATTTTTTTAGGACTTTATTTGATTTTTTAGGGATTTTTTTCAGGACATTTTTCAATTTTTTTTGAGATTATTTCAGGACTTTATTTGATTTTTTTTTTTTTTTGGATTATTTCAGGATGTTTTTTGATTTTTTTATGATCTTATTTCAGGACATTTTTAAATTTTTATGATCTTTTTGCAGGACATTTTATGATTTTTATGATTTTTTTAGGACATTTTTAAATGTTTTTGACATTTTTTCAGGACATTTTTAAATGTTTTTAAGATTTTTTCAGGACATTTTTGAATGTTTTTGAGATTTTTTTAGGACATTTTTAAATGCAAAAGTTCCAATGATCGATCATGACAAGGGGAACACACCCAATGCGCATCTGAAAGACATACATAGACCGGGACCAAAACATATGTACAAGAAACTAGAGTATGCAAGACAATGATGTTGACCAATAACAGGCCTGGAATAGAACATTGGGTCAAGACAAAGATAGATGTGAGAAATCGACCGAGAGAAAGCATAGCTTAGAGGTCATGACAGATGACGGAGCAATGAACTCATTTTAAACATGGTGCCTATTTGCCAGGTTTTCACCAAGGTACTTGCCCCAAGCGCCTGTTTGCCAGGTTTTCACTAGAGGGCGAATCATTTTTTCTTTACTTTTTCTCTTTTTTTTTGTATTTTTTTTTTTTTCAATTTTTTTTGTATTTTTTTCTTTTTCAAATTTTTTGTATTTTTTCAGGATCATACTTGAAGAAATGCTAATAGAAAATTATGCCCAGTACTTGCGAAGATGCATGCTGTTGATAGGATCAGACAAAGGTTCACCTTCTGGAGTGGCAAGCTGATATGCCCTCGAGCCATAGGCTGCAGTCACTATGAAAGGCCGAACCCAATTAGGTTCAAACTTACCTTTGATGATGTCAGTAGACTGTGCATTCTTAGGGTTTGCCTTTAAAACCGGATCTCCCACTTCGAAGTGTCGCCCTTTGACCTTCTTATTATAAGAGCGACGAAGACGGTTTTGATATGCTTGCAAATGTGTCAGAGCTGTTTGATGCTTCTCATCTAACATCTCAAGCTGATGCAACCGAGAGACTCTGTGTGTCTCATCATCAATCAGATGTTGCAAGGAAACATGCAAGGAAGGAATCTCCACCTCCAAAGGTAAAATGGCTTCCGCACCATACACCAAGGAATAAGGTGTTGCGCCAGTAGGTGTGCGGATAGAAGTGCAATAGGCCCATAGTGCTGGATTCAACTGTACATGCCAATCTCAACCAGTGTCATTGCCAACCTTCTTCAGGATCTTGATAATGGTTTTATTTGATGCTTTGGCTTGACCATTCCCTTGTGGATAGTATGGACTGGAGAATCGGTGTTGGATATGAAACTTTTCATAGAGTTCTTTGACATCTTTATTCTTGAAGGGATGACCATTATCTGTGACTATGGCAAGGGGAACCCCATACTGGCATATGATATAATTCAGCAAGAATTTTGAAATTTGGACACCAGTGATATAGGTCATGGGGATAGTCTTGATCCATTTTGTAAAATACTCTATGGCTGTAATGATGAACTTGTGTCCATTTGCAGATGTCGGGTGAATCTTGCCAATAAGATCCAATCCCCATTGAGAAAAGGGCCACAGAGATATGACAGAATGAAGCTCTTGGGCTGGTGCATGAATGTAGTTTCCATGAATCTGGCATTTGTAGCACTTCTTAACAAAATCATGAACATCTTTTTCCAGAGTGGGCCAATAATACCCAGCACGAATCAACTTTTTGGCTAAGCTTAGACCATTGAAATGGCCCCCACATATACCATCGTGAACCTCGTGTAAAGCCGTTTGTGCTTCGTCAGAATCCAAACACCTGAGGAGGGTATGGTCAAAGGAACGTTAGTAAAGGGTGTCGGCGATGATGACATATTTGGCTGTCTGTCGGATAAAGGCTTAGCGTTGGTTAGCGGAAAGGTTAGGTGGTAAGATTTGGGATTTTAAATATTGATAGACGTCATTGTACCATAGGGAGTTGGGACCAACAAGAACGCACATCACATCTATTGTCAGAATGTCAAAAGAAGGAACCAACAATTGTTCAACTAAAAATTCACATTTGTCCATATTGTGGGGCATATTCAACATGGAAGCAATCGTAGCCATCGCATCTGCCGACTTGTTTTGCATTCTTGGAACTTGACTGAAATGGATAGCCATGAATTTGGTCTTGAAGAAATCTACCATATGCTTATAGGGAATAAGCTTTTCATCTTTTGTTTCATAGTCATCATTCACTTGTCGGATGACCAATTGAGAATCTCCATAGACTTGCAAATGCATGATGTTCCAGTGGACTGCTACTCGGAGTCCTGTGACCAGTGCTTCATACTCTGCAATGTTATTGGTATAATGAAAAGTTATCCTGTAGGACTTTGGAATAGCATCACCTTGAGGGGTGACAAACAAGATGCCTACTCCAGACCCAAACTTGGTATGGGACCCATCAAAGTATAACTTCCATTCATTAGAGGATGTGAGAGCAAAGATTGATTCATCTCGAAAATCGGTCAACATGGGATGATCATTAGAAATAGGAGCCTCTGCAAGTTGATCTGCTATGACTTGTCCTTTTATCGCCTTTCGCTCCATATACTCAATGTCAAATTCACTGAGATTCATGACCCACTTTGCTAGGCGACCCGTCAAAGCTGCTCGACTAAGCAAGTATTTTAAGGGATCAATTTTTGCAACCAACAATGTTTGGTGGCTTAACATATAATGTCGGAGCTTCTACGTTGCAAATACTATTGCTAAGCATGCCCTTTCAATAGTTGAATAATTTAGCTCATAGCCTACCAGTGTCCGACTGATATAATAAATAGCTCGCTCTTTGCCGTTCTTATCTTGTTGGGCCAAGAGAACTCCTAATGCCGTTTTAGTTGCAGAAATATACAATAAAAATGGCTTCCCTTCTATAGGAGGCATTAGAATAGGCGGCGACAACAAATAGTCTTTGAGAGCTTGAAAGGCTGATTGACATTGCTCAGTCCATTTAAAAGTGACACCTTTATGCAATAGATGCTGGAATGGATGACATTTGTTGGCCAACTAAGCTATGAAGTGGCGGATTGACTGGAGCTTTCCTTGCAGGCTGCGTAATTGATGGAGATTAGAAGGAGGAAGCATATCCATTATTGCTTTAACCTTGGCAGGGTCAACCTCAATGCCTCTATGAGAAATAATGTACCCTAGTAATTTGCCAGCTGTGACACCAAAGAAACACTTCTTTGGATTGAGTCTGAGCTTGTAGGTCTCCATTCGGTCAAAGATAGGGCCCAGGATGGCTAGATGACTATCTCTTGTGACAGATTTGCATAACAAGTCATCAACATAGTCCTCCATCAAAGTATGCATGAAATCATGAAAAATTGTCGTCATTGCTCTTTGATATGTTGCGCCTGCATTTTTAAGACCGAAGGGCATCACATTCCAGCAATAGGTACCCCAAGCACAAGTGAATTTTGTCTTATGTTGATCTTCAGGAGCAATGCGAATTTGGTTATAGCCGGAGAAACCATCCATCAATGAGAGCATCTCATATCCAGCAGTCATGTCCACTATGATGTCTATGTTTGGCAATGGAAAATCATCCTTAGGGCATGCTTTATTGAGATCCCTAAAATCTATGCAGATTCTGATGCCCCTAGTTACTTTACTAACTGGTACTAAATTTGAAATCCAGTTTGCATAATCAATGGGTCTGATGAAGCCCACGTCTAGTAATTTCTTCAGTTCCACCTTGACCAAAAGAGCCACCTGGGGATGCATCTTTCTAAGTTTCTGTTTGACAGGCTTGGCATCTACTTTTAATGGCAAATGATGAAGGACTAATTCAGGATCGAGGCCAGGCATATCGTCATAGGACCATGCAAAGCTGATCTTCTTCTCAAGAAAGAAATTGACAAAATCTATCTTTTCCTATTGTGATAGAGAAGTAGCAAAATGAATGACCTTAGGGTTGTCAGGTGTACCCAAATTTATTTCCTCAGCCATTTCCACAAGCAATGTTGATTTGTCCTGACTTGATAGGGGTATGTCCACTCTTCCACCTTTGGGCACCTCAGAGAGATTTTCACCCACAGGTACGTCTTTTATTTTGACTTTTGTATGATCAGAGAGTGCCTTACGGTTTTCACTCAAAGACCTATTCTTTTGATTTTTTACTGTTTCTTTTCTTTTTTCATTTTGATGACTAGAAGAGGGAGTTGACTCCCCAAAATATGCTATGGAATCTGGGTCAATAGAAAATCCTGCCTTATGATCACCTTGTGATATGCCTTCCCGTAGTCCAAGGAGTTCTGCAATTGCTTTGTCATTTTGAAAACAGTCCAATGTGAGTGGTTCTTGTTGGTCATGTTGGATAAGCTGGGGATAGATGAGGGGCATGTCATCATCGGTTGTAAGGAGAGAGAGGGCTGATATGGTAAAGATCTAAACATCAGTGGTGTCACTATCCAAACTGCTTGTATCGGATTCAGAGCTTGGATCCCATAATGACTCTATCCAAGCATGGGGACATGTTTTAGGAAGAGGAGTTATTTCATGTTTGTCTTCCATAGTCAAATTATCAGGGTCAATGAAAATATTGTCGAGGGCATAGGAGCTAGAAGAGAAAGAACTCCACTCCCATTCATTGGAATCAGTTTCAGGTCGGGTATCCTCGGGTGTTATTTCATCGTTAGAATCATGCCCTTTTCTACACGTGGGCACTTTGGTAGATGTAGATCCAATTCGCAATGGTACAAAACCTAACCCTAAAGTTGGAGGTCACCTCTTGGGTATGACAGGTTCTAGCCTTCCATTGTTGTTCAGGCCTAAGCCACTGCAACCGTCATATCCTTTCTTTTGTAGCATAGTAAATCCTTTGCTGTATCATTCTACTAGCAACCTGACAGGTGGGGTCTCAATTGGATCTTTGTAAAGCCAATCTATGACATCATCATCTAAAGTTTCTTTGTCAAGTTCACCCCATTTGGTAAATGTAGTGGGAGGCTGATATTGAATAATGACCGTAGGTTCCTTTTGCAATAAATGCAGTTTTCCATATGATTTTGGAGATATTGGTAAATTCCCAATGAGGAACGTTTGATCCATTGAATATTCTCCACACCCTTGATCTTGTATCTTCAATTTTCCTTTGACAGCATCTAACAATTCATTAGGATCCACATAGCTATGTGACTTGGCCTCTCTATTAACTGGGACTTGCTGCTGAGGGGTATCCTTTAGAGTAGCACAAAATTGAAATGGATTAGGATCTCCTGGAATTGTTATCTCAGTTCCATTGTAAGGATATTTTAAACATTGATGATAGGTGGATGGAACTGCTTTCATTGCATGGATCCATGGACGGCCAAGGATCATATTATAAGGGAGATCAAGGTCTAGGACTTGCAGAAAAGTGTTTTCTGTCACTGGACTGACTCTGATAGGCAATGTAATTATCCCTTTGGATGGGCGCTCAGCATCATCATATGCTTTGATTGTTATTCTTTTGGAAGCATCAATGTCATTTTCTGTATATCCAAGGCCAATGACCACTCTCAAGGTACAAATATTAAGACCTGCTCCGCCATCTATCAAGACTCATCAAATTTTGCAATTATGGACAAAAACTTCTAGGTGTAAAGGATCATTATGAGGGAGCTTATCAGGTGAGATATCATTATCGAAAAATGCGACATTTTGGGAAACAGCTAGATGTCCAATCCGAGCTTGAAACTGGTCAACATCAATATCTGTCAGGACAGTGGACTCAATTAAAGCTCTATCCAGGACTACACGATGCATGGGAGACATTTTCAACAACTCAAGGATTGATATTTGTGCAGGTGTCTTTCCTAGATGATCCAAGAGATTATACTGACTTGCAGGAGTTGGTTTGGGAGGAGCTGCAGGAGCTCCTTTCAAGACTATTTTAGATCGACGAGTGGTGACTGCTCAAGAAGGATCTTGTTCCTTTATTCTCAGGGTGGAAACATACTCATTTGATGCACGAAAACAATTAATGACATTGTTATAACCAATATTTGCATAATTTGCTGTTTGGGCAGAGTTGGAAGAAGACGCTTTACCCTTGTCATGATCAAGCAAAGGAGTTTTGAAAATAGTATGATCAGTGTTAGAGGTCGCATGGGGTGGATCTACCTCAATTACTCCTTTCTCTAATAAATATTGAATCATATGTTTCAATTGAAAACATGATGTAGTTTTATGTCCTTTAGACCGATGATACTCATAGTATGCATTATCATTCCACCAATGCGGTTTTACCACTGGTTCGGCCTTGATATCTGGTAGCTTAATAAATTTTGCTTGTATCAATTGTTTCATTACTAATTCAATAGGCTCTCCCAATGGTGTAAATTATCGAGGAGGCCCATCCCGCGATCGGAAAGCTTTGCGCTGCTAGTTTTGTTGCTTGCCTTGTTGTTGATTATATTGTTGAGTATGCTGTTGTTGAGCATGCTGTTGGTATTGCAGCTATTGAGTAACATTGCTCACTGGTGTTCGATTTTGTTCCATAGTTGACATATTAGGAACACTCAATTTCTTGATTGTGAACGGGGGTTGATTTGCATTCACCGCTCTTGCATCAACAACTCCATCATTGGTGACATTCTTGTTTTTATACCAAAATCTATTTCTGTCCCTTGAATTATTCATGTTGTCACTGTCTTTGTTGAGCTTAATGATTCCATTGGCTACAAGAGCATTTTCAATGTTCACCCCCTTCTTAATGAGTTTCTCAATAGTACTGGGACTTCAATTTTAGCTCATACATCATTTCTGGGACCAAATTTTGGATAAACAGATTCACTTGTTGTTCTTCAGGTATATCGAGGGAAGAACGACTATAGAAGCTTCGCCATCATTGCAAAAAAGTCACTAATGGTTCACCTTGCTTTTACTTGGTGTTGCATAGATCTGACATGGTCACGTCACTGTCGATGTTGAATGCAAAGTGAGATATAAAATTTTGAGCCAATTCCGACCAAGTCTTTATATTGCCTGGTAGATGTGAATACCAATCCATGGCTTGTCCCGTGAGACTTCATGCAAATAATCACATTAAATATGTCTCCTCATAGCTCACTTCCGTACATGCCGCGAAAAAATGCTTGAATATGATCTTTTGGATTGCCATTCCCTTTATATTTCTCAAAATTAGGTGCCTCAAAATGCTTAGGGAATGGAGGCATGTATACACTCTTGTCAAATGGATTAGGACATAAATCTTGATTTGTATACAACTTCTTTGTTCCTTTAGTTTCTAATGCGTCAACTTTTCATTGCAACTTCTCAAGTTGTTGCACAATTGTATCAGATTTTGGAAGTCCATCATTAATCCCGGTGGGTATTCTTTGTTGATACATCACATTTCTGATCAGTTGTTGATACTCTGAAATGGCCATTTTTTGTGTCTCTGGCATATAAAGTTCTTGGTACATCTCTTGTTGTTGTGGTTGTGCCATGCCTTGATACCGACTTTATTGCTGTACTTCTTGTAGCCTAGGTTGATATTGCAATTGAGTAGGTTGTTGATATTGCACAGGTGCCAACTGCGGTTGTGAAGTAGGATAGCTTGTTTGCCTTGGCACATATTGAGGCACATGTTGTTGATGTTGATGAATCAGAATTTGTTGACTTTGTGCCAATTGTTGTCGCGGTGTATATCCCATCATTTGTAAAAAACTTTGTTGAGGTGGTTTTTGTTGCTTCTCCTTAAGATGGGGTATGGCACTTGCATTAACTTGCTGTGTTGTTTGTCCAATCTATTGTGATGGTTGCAAGTTTTCATTAACTTGTAATGGTGCCGAAGGCACTGCAATTTTTTGTCGAATGCGAAATTATTGTTGTTGCACATTGTTTGTTAGCACATTCGATTGTATCTTTTGTGTATTACTCAATTGTTGCAACAATTGTTGTTGGTGCAAACCACTATCCATAGCTCTTTTTGTCACCATTATCGAAGGATCTGTCGCAATAGTGTTTGGCAAAGATATTGAACTTAACGGGACATAAGAACTTTGTTGCATCATGGAATTGTTTTGGACATTGGTGATATCAGGCATTCCAGTTGTGAAGCTTTCCTGCATCTTAGATTTTGATCCAATTTTATGCATATAAGGAACTACTTCTTGTTGAGGGATATTTGTCAATATTTGAGTGGTCTTCATTTGATCTTGTGTTATAGGTGTTGTGTTGAATAATGGATTATTTATTGTCTCAAATGGTGACTTTTGAGGAATAGTCACTGTCAATGCCTTTGAAGCACGTTTACTCATCAAGGTAGGTTGGGTTGCTTGTTGTGCGTTTTCTTCATTTGGATGCAGAGAGAAACTTAACAACTCACCGCCTTGTTTTTCTTGCACATTGATTTACTCACTTGAAGATGTCACATTACTCATCATGTTAAGATACTTTTGTGGAAACATCTTAAAGACCTTGTTCAAGAACTTATCCATCTTTTTTGTTATCTTTGGATCTTGAAGGAACATGTCAACATCATCAGAAGCATCGAAATCAGATGAAGAATCTGGTTGGACATTTGGATTCATTTCTTGTTGAATGCCTTGATCTGAACCAAATCCTTGCGAAAGAGTTTGTTCTTCATATAATGTTTGAGTTTGAATGTCATGTTGCAGGTGTAGTTGATTCCAATTGAAAGGTGCACTTCCTCTTGGAGTTGGTGGAACACTCCCATGTCCTGGTTTCATAGGTACAAACACTGGTTCATATAATGGAGGTGGTCCAAGTTGAACCATTCCATATGGTGGTAGAGATGTGTTTGATGAACCTTCAATTTGCACTGTTTGGCTAGTTTGAAACTATGAATTTGCTATATTGTCCATGGGTTGATACGTTGGTTTGCCCATCTTTTTAGATTTTGATCTTGTCTCAACAGGCATGTCACTTATGCAAATGCAATGTTTTTGGAATTTTTCAAGGACAATATATGATATGCAACTAAATGCAAACTTAAATAGATGAAAATGAAATCTATGTTTTTGGTTGTTTTTGAAGATTTTGACAAACTTATGAATGCAAATCTAAAAGAGACCCTTAGGAAATTGGAATGATGTCTAGACCTCAAAGGACAAAAGGACTAAGTGACAAAGGACAAGATGACAATGTCTCCCCTATATGCTTGGATACTAAGCTAGGTTTGACGAAATGACATGGATGACAAAAGGACAAAAGGTTTGATAAGGTCTAGACTTCCTAACAATGACTTAGGGTTTTATCAAAGATTTGGATTACTCAAGTATGACAAAACCTAGTTTTGACACTATATGCAACAGAACAATTAATATGCAAGGGACCCTAATATGAGATGATAATGACTTAAGCTTAATGAAGAGACTTAAGGTATGCAAATATGAATGTATGACAATGGTATGACTTTAATGCAAGAGGACACATGCAAATGGATGATCCTTATTGATATGCAAAGGAGTATGACTTAGGTGAAACCTAAACTTGGTACTTGACAATGAACTTTGCAAAATGCAACCTAGGATGAACCTAAATGTAAGTGACATGAATGTTGAGACAAGATTTTGAACAATGTTTGCTAACCATGTTTGAAGATGTGTTTTGAACCTTGTTGAAATTTTGTTGGATGAATGTCTCTTGTGTTTAATCTTATGTTGGATCAATTTTGCCTTGTTCTTGAAATGAGATACAATTCAACTTTTGACAAGCAAAGAATACAAGATATTTCAACTTAGACTCAAGACAATCATGCTCATTCCCACATTTCTTATGGTAGGCAAGGACATTAGGTACTTGAGAGGTAGACTTGTTATGGGATTCAAGGAGAATACATAGATGCTTGACCCCACGGGCTCCCCTCCACAGCACTCACTTCTCAGGGAAGCCAAGCATCAGTCCCCATGGAAATCTCCCCATGGCAAACTTAGTATCTCTTCCAAGTATCCAAACTTGTCCTTCTCAAGCAACTAGAAGGGTTTTTGGCCTCTAAAAACAAGGTATTTAGTAAGGATTTCTGTTAAGCGTTACTCCTTGATGTCACGCAAGCGTGATTGAGACATTAAGCCCATCAAGATACCAAACAAATGTAGTCACACAAGCACAATTTAGACCATGAGGTCCTACTTAGATGTTGATATGAGAAAGAGTCCAAGGGTCATCACTTCCCAAGTAACTACAATTCCCACGTAACCCTTCCTTCAAAGCTTTCGCCCATTAGGTATTTGTTTATAGTGAGTTAGAATGCCAAGGTATTCTAGCCGTACTCACTTTGGGTCGTTCCCTTCTCATGATTATCACTTGCTTGCAAAAGCAAATGGTCAGGAAGGAAGGTCCTCTAAAGGTGACACACAATCAAAGACATGAGCATGGTATCAAAGATCTAGATTTATGATCACCCTAAGAAGGATGAGAGCATACTCTCCTACTCCAATGTCACACTCAACAATCAAAGAAAAAACATGTTCATTCCAACCTATTTAGAAATCACTAGGTGCCTAAAACATTAATGACAAACACCAAGTTTAGTTGTTTCTCCAAGGCAACCTGCAAAACCCAAGTTAGAAGTTTGAGGTGTTTATTCTTTGACTATCGATTCTGCATAACACATGTTAGTAGTTTCATTTGTTGTCTTTGCCATGCATATGCCCTAGTTTAATTAGTACTGAAAACCAAAACATAGAAAACATAATGCAAAAACAAAACAAATTTTTAAGCAAAACACTGCCTTTTTACCTCTGTTCTGGACTTTACACAGGTGCATAACTCATGACATAGGTGCAGAATGCATGACACAGGCACAAAATGTCTTCAACACAGGCGCAGGTTGTCTCACACAGGTGCAGAAGTCCCTAGAAAGCCCTGTACTACCCTGTTTTTGGGTTTTTTGGCCTGCAAATCAACTCAAAAGCACTCAAAAACACAGTTAAGGGGTTAGATGGTTAGTGTTCACATCGGGTTCACTAATTAATGTAGCATAGGAAATTGGAAATCATCACAAGCAATATAAAAACTAATCTAGCTCAATCACAAAAACTTAAATGTAATGATCAATCCTAAAACACACTCAATAAAGACATAAAGATAAAACATTCGAAAGTAAATACTATGCAAACCAAACGTGGATATGAATGCTTCCTTCATGCGGCTCCATTGTTCTTCTTTCCTCTTCAAATAGTTTGGTTATGGATCTCACCTACAAGTACATACACATGATTGAAAGCAAGTAGACAAGATGATTGCTCAAGAGTACTCGAAATGTGATTGATTAGAAATTCGATAATCTGATTATTCTTATTCTCATTATTAGCCAAGATTGAAGAAATTCATCCAATTTATAGACAAATTGGAGAAAAGACAGGATTAGCATGATTCAATTCAAATGGAAATTGCAAATCAATTATGTCAATTATGACAAATTATGCACTTTCTATGCAAAATTTGTTGATTGATAATTTATGACAAATTATGACAAACTTCTATGTCAAAAATTGATTGATTGTCAATTATGACAAATTATGACAAAATATGACAAATTGAAATGTCATTCCCATGAATTTAGGAGAGAAATAGGAGGAAATTGAAATTAAGAATTTAGAAAATTAGAAAATTAGAAAAAGAGGAATTAAGAAAGTAGGAAAATTAGGAAATTAGGAGAAAATGAGGAAATTAGGAATTTAGTGAATTAATTAATAATTTTTCATTTATTAATTAACTCACAAAGAGGAATAATTAGCCAATTAAATGAACATTTAATTGTGATGAGAAGACTTAGGATAAATAAATAATTTATTAATCCTAAAGGACGAAATGACAAACAAGGTTAAATGATTAAATCATGAAACCCTAGAAGATGAATTAGGTATTGATGAAAGATAATTGATTCGATTTGATTCTGATTAACAAAGGACCAATGTGATAAATGATTTGATTGATAAATATGCCAATTGATGAGGAACAATGACTAATTGATCCAAATTGACATAATTGAGACAGACAATGATCGATGACAAATCGATCGCAAAATGACAAAATTGACAAGAGGAAAAGGATCGATGACAAAATAGATTGCAAGATGACAAGATTGAAAATGACCATGATCAATGACAAATCAATCACAAAATGACAAGATCGAACATGACAACGACCGATGACAAATCGATCGCAAAACGACAAGATTGAAAATGATAAGGATTGATGACAAATCGATCGCTAGATGATAAGATTGATAAGAGGACAACGATCAATGACAAATCGATTGCAAGATTGACAAGATTGACAAGAGGACAAAACCCTAATTAGGATTGACGATGTCCAAAATGATGACAGATTAGCACGCACATTGATGCGATAGGATAAGATCGATTAAAATCATGACTGGATAGTGTTGTCGACAAGACCAAATTCGAAAGCGAGACAATTGAAGAATGTAGAAGAATGACTCGATGCTCGCAAATGATAAAGACCAAGTGCGAATCATAGGAGAAATGTTAATGCGACGCAAAAACCTAAAATGAGGCAATGCGCAAATGTTAAAGTATGATTCCGCAAGCATTGGCCATTTTTAGGTGTCTACAATTACAACTCCTTATTGCTTCCCTCCAAGGTATCCTTGTTTACTTCCTCTCCCTTTTTAATTTTTTTTGGGAAAATGGTGGAGAGACTAGAAATAATTCAATGATCTTTCCTATGGATTGGGGTTGAAGAGAAAAAGTGGTTGTCTTTGGTTAACTAGGAGTTTGTTTGTAAACCAAAACACCAGGGAGCACTTGGGATAAGGAAGTTGTCAATCCTAAATAAGGCTCTAGTGGCTAAAATGGGGTAGAAGCTTGTCCTTGAAAGGGTTGACTGGTGTGACTTCACAAGGGCTAAATATCTCATCTTTGACAACTTCTATAGAATTCTTTCCTCTAATGCCTACCCCTCAGGGTCAAAAATTTGGAATAATATCCTCAAACATTGGGGCATAATTAAGGAGGATCTCAAATGGAGGATTGGTAATGGAAGGAAAGTCAGATTTGGGGAGGACAATTGGGTTGGGGACAAGGCCTTGATAAAGAATTTGAGCTTTAGGGATTTGATAGTGGCCTCCAAAAGATTTTTTGGTACTCAAATTGTTGATTATATAACAACCCCCAAAGGTGGAAGGATCTTACTAAATGTTATCATAACATACTCGAATTACTTTAAAAAGATTTTAAATTGCAAACATTTATTAGTAAAGTCAGACTCCCTCATTTTCAAAGAGATGATATGTTCTTTTGGATGAAGGACCACAAAGGTGAGTTCTTGGTCAAGTCTGCTTACAAATTGTTGCTAAAGAATAATAATTCCTCATATCGTTGGAGTAAAGTATGGATATTGCAATTAATCTCGAAGATCAATTTCTTTTGGTGGACTACTATACATAACAAAATTTTAACCCAAGACAAATTGGTCAAAAGAGGGTTCCAACTCCCTAATAGGTGTATTCTAAGGAGGAATATATCCACCATCTATTTCTACATTGTCATTTTGCTAAGAAAACCTGGTAGATGGTGATGGAAAAGCTTGAAATTCACTAGGTTTTTAATGGTGACATCAGGCAATTCATTCTTGAGTGGAAACCCTTCCCACAACCATTTGATTAGACATTTATGGTGGCAGTTACCCCTGCATCGTCTATTGGAGCCTATGGAAGGAAAGAAACAACCAAATTTTTAGGGAGACTAAAAACTCTATAGAAGGTGTTTTCAATGCTATGCTTAAGCTACTAACAAAGAACTTGCCAATTGTTACATGGAAACTGCCAAAAGCCCCTCTACTCAGTGGGATGATACAATTGCTAAGAATTGGAGCCTCCCAGTGACCTATGCCTAGTTTAATAATACTAAGACTCTTGCTAGACAAAGAACCAAATGGAAGCTTCCTACTATTGGGTGGTTCAAGCTTAACTTTGATGGGGCTACCACTCAAGGTTATGCTACTGGTGGAGGATTGATTAGAGGCTCCAATGGAAACTTCATTGTTGCTTTTACTGGGAACTTGAATGGTCACACTATTAATCAAGTTGAATGTATGACTTTATTATTGGGGATCAAGTTTTCTTTTTCTATTGGGATTAAATATCTTGATATAGAGGGCGAATCCAAAATTATAATTGAAACTTCTAAAGGGGTCTACAGTGCTAGTTGGTATGTTGAAGGATTTATGGAGGACATCAGAGCTCTTATGTTGGCTCTCCACTCTTTTACTATAAATCATATCTATAGGTAAGGAAATTGTGTTGTTGATGCCATGGCTACTCTAGGACCTCATACTAAAGGGATCAAATGTTGGAAAGTGGTGGATCACCTCCCTCCCCATGTGAAGACCTTAATTGAGAAAGAAAAACCTTCTATTTTAGTGTAAATGGGGAATGAATTTAAACATTGGAGAATCTTAATTGGCATAACTCTTTGTCTTTTTATTGGAAGTTGTACTCCTCTCATGTTAAATATAGGAGAGGTCAAGTTGAGCCCATGACAATTGCTATGTGGAGTACCTACATGTGGTAGTTTCAAAGGGGTGGCCATGTGAATGAAACAAGCTATTTATTAATCATGAGATGGCATCATTTTGGAAAATGTGCCAAGGAGTCTGAAAGATTTTTTAACCTTGCCAAGCTGATTGAATATTTTGAAATTAAAAGATATTTCATTTCTCGATTTGGATTAGGCCATTTGCATGAGTGGGTGGTCATGAGTGTTAATGTGGGAGTTGGCCACAATTGATCATAATTTCACTGTGTACTCAAAGTTTTTATGGGTTTTCCAAATTTGTCTCAACATAAAAGACAATTTGGGGATTTTTGATTTCCAGAGAGCGACTATTACTAATAGAGACGCCATGGGTGGGGATAGAGTGAGAGTTGAACTGAATAGGCATGAGGAATTCAAAAGAAATTACACCATCTGGCATATATGTAAAGGAGGGGTGGCATAGTACATTGAAAATATGACTGGCCACGATGAAAATCTATCAACCCATTTCCCTCCTTCTTGGGTTGATCGTAGGGTTTGTATGGGGGGGATTACTTTTGAAATCAATGAAGATGTCATTTCTAAGGTGATGGATCTTTCCACTAATGGGAGGAAATGGAAGAAAACTAGTCGCGTCTCTAATAATGAGAGCCTGAACCAATTTTTCCATGATGATAAAGCATCGGTTAAATGTCACGGAGGCTTTGAATGTGAGAAATTACCCAACCCCTGGGATAAGGTATTCTTATTGATAATGAAGTAATTTACACTTAAAGGTAGGTTTCAGGCATATTATTTATATCACTTTCTTCTTCTGAATCACTTTCATAACCATGAGATTATCTCATTTCTGTTCTTCTTAAGACATTCTCTAGAACATTTTGTCAAAGAAGTTGTTGATTCCAGTAAAGGTATAGGTAAAAATCCAATTCCCTTGCACCAAAGTCTCATTCTTAGTATTTATCACTTTCATTTTTCCCTCTACCCTCCTAGGCCCATTGTTGTTCAAGAAGTCCCTAATTTTATGTCCCCTCCCTTGACTAGTCTTGTTGATTTGCCTAGGCTGAGCAAAAAGAAATGTATTAAAAACCCGAGATTTAAATCTCAACTGGGTAGCCCTCAAACCCCAAACCATGTCAAAATTGATGAGGATTTCAAGGATAACAAGAAAAAAGAACACTCTATGAGAAAGATGAAAGGGAAGCCCTCTAAGAAAGCTAAAATTGCCATCTAGGAAATTGATTCTAACTTAAAGCCCACTGAACTGGCTACTCGCCCTTTGGGTAAGGGAAACAAATTAAACTTGGAATGGAATCAAATGAGGAAGCTAAGGATGGGAGTGAGGGGAAAGAGGTGATAGTTTTGATACTTAATGTAAGTATAGATACAATAGCCAACAAGATGAGACGGGGGGGGGTGAATCATACAAACTTAATCTTCCATAAAAACATCAGATTCAACCTCGGTAACATATACTTCAGTAATATAACCAAAACTGCTAAACATGCAAACTCAAAAGAATATAAAAATCATAAACCTCATAACACCAGATTTAACGTGGAAACCCAAATAGGGAAAAACCACTATGGGATTTCGGACCCACTAAGAAATATACTCTTCTAGAGTATGCTCGGTTAAAAGCAAATCCTATTAAAGATTACAAATGCATTGCTAGATGTGACCCGATTAAGGGATTTCCCTCAGATCTGTTAGGATCTTCACTTTGTTAGAAGTGACCTTGTTAAAGGATTTCAAACACTCAATCAGAATGTCACCTTGCTAGAGGGTTTTACAAATAAGACTGTTAAGTCCACTCAGTTAAGAGATTTTCTGTCACTTTCACAAAATAACAGTAATAAAAATCTATCTGCAACTTTAGACCTAAAATGCTAAAGCAGATTCTTATTTTCTCAATACAATCTAGACATAGAACTAATCTTGTCCATCTGTTGGGCTTCTATACTTTGTTATTCAAATAGGTCTTCAAGCTTATGTGCTCAGTAATCACTATGTAGCATCCCTATGCATACATTTGCCCACATACATTGTTCATCAACAACTCCCTACTTATAAACAATTAGCTAACCACTTAATCTCTTTGATCACATTTCCCATGATCAATCATAGCCATCAGATCTTCAATCTTGTCTAGGTTCAATGTATCCTTCGATTTGAAAAATGTTTTACCCCGCCTAGGAACTTGCATATATTTCTTGGAACTTGTGCTAGGGTAATGTGGTTCAATCTGCACTGTAGATCTTCATGCCAATTTTCCTTTGCCATAGATTCATTAACAAACTTCATGCACGACATACCAATCATGTAATCAGTTCTAGCTCATCAGCTTCCTTCATTAAATAATGCATGTAACCATTTAATGTATTCTGTTATAGCTCGATTACAACTCGGTAACAGCTCGGTAAATACTAAACTTCACTTGGTAGACATTCCACCTTCATTAACTGATAGCGATAACCTTAGGGTTTACTGACTAGGTTCCTTAGGGTTTACCGACTAGGTTCTTTGCTCGGTAACATAGTATAGTATTAACCTTACAATTTACAACATATGTATGATGTTAAAACAATATAAACATCATGATCTCATCATTGTCTGACTTGATAATAGTTGCCCATTGAATACCTTATTCATCCCCTTATTCATCATATTCTTTCTATGTATTTTACCGACATCTTTATACTCATCAAGTCATACTTCTCAAGATATGGCAACATTATACTGAATTAGAAAATCAATTTCTTGACATCAATGACAAAATAATAATATTAAGACAATAAATCATCCTTAATCAGTTATATCCATAATCATCAACAACCTTCTCAATATCCTTATTGAAATGCCAACAATCTCCCATTGTCTATTATAATGCCAAATGCCAACAATCTCCCCCTTTGGCATTGATGGCAAAACCAATTTATTTGACCTAATTGATTCAGATTGTTGTGAGTTGTTTGTGAGATTATGAAATGCTCTCTTCCTGTCATCAGAATTCTCCCCCATACATTAGACTTCTCCTCTTTTCTCCAGTCTTCTCCCCTTTTTCTTCAATCTTCTTTAGTCTTCTCCCCCTTTGACAACAATGCCAAAAAAAATTAAAGAACTAAAACATAATTTCTTCCTGTATGAAGTGAATTCTTGTTGTAATGTGTCAATTTAGTCTCGGTCAAAGCATTTTGTCTTCAATTTCTATTCCCTGTATTGTATCCTGCACTGTTTCCTGTACACCTTTAGAAAACATCCTAAAGTGTGTAAATCAACATCAACTCCTAAAAGATATTCTATATAGTCATCGAATTGATGCTTTCACCGAACTCAGTCAGTGAGTAGAAGATAGGGGTAGGACCCCTAACTTACTTCTGAGATACTCAAAAGTGTCCTTGGTAGTGGTTTGGTGAAGACATCTACTATTTGTTCCTTTGTGCTAACATACTCCAACACCACTTTCTTCTCTTGAGCTTCTTCTCTAAGATAATGATATTTGATAGAGATGTGCTTTGTCTTAGAGTGCATAACAAGATTCTTTGAAATGTTAATGGCACTAGTATTGTCACAGAATATAGTTACTGGCTCGGTAACTTTCTCATTTATACCTTCCAACAGTTGTTTGATCCATGCTATGTTGGTACAATTCAATGCTGCAGCAACGTATTTAGCTTCTGCTGTTGACCGTGAAACACATCCTTGTTTCTTGCTAAGCCAACTCACTAGTCTTTCTCCTAAAAAGAAATCTCCTCCAGTTGTGCTTTTTCTGTCATCAATGTTGCCTGCCCAATCAGCATCAATATACACTTTTAAATCAAAATCATTTCCTTTTTGATATACTAAGCCATAATCCTCGGTGCCTTTCAAGTATGTAAAAATTCTTTTGATTGCTATCATGTGTGTTTCCTTAGGATCTGCAGAGAATCTTGCAACTATACCTACTGCATGTGCTATGTCTGGTCTGCTGTGAATAACATATTGTAGCTTTCCAATCATGGATCGGTAAAGTGTCTCATCAACATATGCAGATTCATCATTCTTTGATAGTTTACAGTTGGTAGTCATAGGAGTACTTACTAGTTTTGAATCCTCCAATCCAAATTTCTTCAAGATTTCCTTTATGTACTTGGATTGAGTAATGAAAATCTCATTTTTCATTTGCAGTATCTGTAAACCTATAAAATACTTTATCTCGCCGATTGATGACATCTCAAATTTTTTGCTCATTTCATTTCCAAAATTCTTGCATAAAGAGTCATTTCCACAAAATATAATATAATCAACAAATATGGCTAAGGTCAGTATTCCATTTTCATCATTCTTCATGTACATATTGTTGTTCTCACTTGTCCTTATAAAACCAATTTTAATGAAATAAGAGTGCAATATTTCATACCCTGCTCTAGGTGCTTGTTTTAGACCATATAATGCTTTGTTCAATTTACATACCTGATATTTACTCTTGTCTTCAACAAATCCTTCAGGTTGTTCAATAAAAACTTCTTCTAATATTCCATTTAGAAATGCAGATTTGACATCAATTTGATATACCTTGAAGTTTTTGAAAGCAACATATGCCAACAATGTTCTTACTCCTTCAAGTCTAGCCACAGGTGCAAAAGTTTCACCATAATCAATTCCTTCTTCTTGAGCATAACCTTTGCATACTAGTCTTGCTTTATTTTGAATGACCTCAGCTTTTTCATTTAGCTTGTTTCTAAAAATCCACTTTGTACCGATTACATTTTTGTCCTTCGGTCCTGGGATTAGTGTCCATGTGTCATTCTTCTTGATTTGATCAATCTCTTCTGTCATAGCATTTATCCAATCTTCACTGTTAAATGCCTCTTTCACTATTCTTGGTTCAAATTCAGATATTAGACATGTGTTATGTCTCAGTTTGTTCCTTGTCATCACTAGATCATCCTTATCTCCTATAATTTGACTTGGTGCATGATGTCTTCTGACGTACCTGGGTAATACACACTCGGTAGGCTTTGTATGATCTTCTTCATCACTCGGTAACTGGATATTCTCTTCATTTTCTTCAACAGTTTTCTCGGTAGGACTTGTCGGTTGAACATAGACAAATTCATCATAATCTTCTGGGTCTTTGGAATTTCCTTCGTCATTTCTTTATGCAAATTCATCAATTTTCACATTTGCACTTTCTACTATTTTGTTAGATGATTTGATCAGACATTTAAATGCTTTGCTTCTAGAAGAATAACCTAGAAATGTTCCTTCTTCACTTTTCTTATCAAACTTGCCACTTCTATCATCCTTGTGTACATAACATCTACTTCCAAAGATTTTAAAATAACATACATTAGGTTTCTTGTCATACCAGATTTCATAAGGTGTCTTCAAAGTACCTTTCTTCAGTTGTACTCGGTTCAGGGTGTAAACTATTGTGCTAATTGCTTCTCTCCAAAATGTTTGTGGCACTTTCTTTTCAATCATCAGGGTTCTGGCACAATCCACAATAGATCTGTTTCTTCTCTCAGCTATTCCATTTTGCTGTGGAGTTCTCGGTGCAAAGACTTGTCTTTTAATACCATGATCATTGCAGAATAAGTTGAACTCTTCAGATGTGAACTCTCCTCCTCTATCTGATCTAAGACATTTCAGTTGTCTTCCTGTTTCATTTTCAACTCTTACCTTGTACCATTTAAACATTTGAAAAGCTTCTAATTTTTCTTTTAAAAACATTACCGACATCATCCTTGAATAGTCATCCACAAATAATATGAAATATTTATCACCATAAACTTTGAACTTTCATAGGACCACAAAGATTAGTGTGCACAAGATCTAAAATTCCCTTAGAAGTGTAAGACTTGGAAAGCTTGATCTTGTCACCTTACCCATCTGGCATCCTTGATACATAGCATTCTCAGGTTTTTCAAGACTCGGTAGACCTCTTACTCGGTGCTTCTTACTTATTTTGATCAGATTATCAAAATTTACATGACAAAACCTTTTATGCCATAACCAGGTATCATCTATCTTTGCATACAGACACTTGTTCCGAGTTGAGTCAAGGTGAAATGTATTACCTTTTTTTTGTGTCCTGGTAGTAGTTAACTTTCCATGCTTGTCATGAACTTTGACAATTCCTTTCTGAAATTCTATTTGGTAACCTGTATTGTCTAGCTGTGCTACACTCAACAAATTGTATTTCAAACCTTTAACCCAATAAACATCATCGCATCTTGCATTGTCAAGAAGTGTTATAGATCCTTTACCTCTTACTAGACATGGTGCATCATTACCAAATCTTACATAGCCTCCATCATAATCTTCTAACATAACAAACTTGTGTTTATCACTTGTCATATGATGTGAGCATCCACTATCTATGATCCAAGAATCATTAGTATTTATGTGAGATATTAGGGCTTTTTCTTCACACCTTTCTTCATCTGATCCATCTTTTATAGCCACATAAACTACTTCCTCTGTATCAGTTTGATTTGATTTATCATTGTTGGATTCCTCATCGGCTATTAAGCATGTCTTTCTATCTCTTCTTCTGAAGTCTCAGCGTCCTCTGTAATGATTATCTTTCTATTTGTCATCTCGGTAATCTCTCTTTTTAGTATAATCTTTGTCAGGACAGTTAGAAGCCATATGTCCTATTTTATCACAATTGAAACATTTCAAAGGTAGTTTTCCTTTATACTTACCTTTGCCTCTCGTTAACCTTCTAGCTAATAGTGCTTCAAACTCTTCTTGCTTTCTGATTTCCTCATACAGTTTGTGTACTTCTTCCATGTTCTTACGAAATCTTTCACTTGCTCCATTGTGATCTCCTTCAGAGTACTTATACTTTCTTTCATTGTATTCATTAGATTCATCAAGATGAAAAGAACTAAATGCAGATTCAACTTTATTTACGGAAGATCCACTGTTATCAAAGTTACTTAACTCAAATGCATGTAGCTTACCAATAGTAGCATCTAAAGAAACTGGCATATTAGGTATAGACCTCAATTCATTGATTGCAGAGACTCGGATTGCATAAGCAGGTAGAAGGGTTCTTAACAACTTACTTGTTATATCCTTTTCTTCAATAGTTCCACCCGCTCCTTTGATTTGATTGACAATCTCCTTTAGTCTTGTACTGTACTAGGTTATGTTCTCACCTTCATTCATCCTCATAGATTCAAGTTGTCCTCTTAGACTGTCTACTTTTTCTCTTTGAACATGTTCATCACCGCCATATACAGATATGAGCTTGTCCCACATTGCCTTTGCATCATTGCAACCTTCTAGATCATTAAACTCTGAGTCGGTCAATGCAGATGTTATTTCAATCATTGCTTGGATATGTTCTTGCTTTGCCTTTATTTCTTCCATAGTTAATGGATAGGTGCTCAGTGTGATGAAATCATTCTCCAGATAATATACAACATATTCTCCAACTCCTGATAGGTGCAGCTTCATCCTTTTCTTCCATGTAGAGAAATTTGACTTGTTCAGCTTCGGTGCATCCCTCTTATACATCTTTGGATCTTTGCCTCGAGTACCTTTAAACTTTTCTTCTAGAGTCCAAAGCTCTGATACCAATTGATAGTTCTGATACTTAATGTAAGTACAGATCCAATAGCCAACAAGATGAGAGGGGGGGGGGTGAATCATACAAACTTAATCTTCCATAAAAACATCAGATTCAACCTTGGTAACATATAGTTCAATAATATAACCAAAACTGCTAAACATGCAAACTTAAAAGCATATAAACATCATAAACCTCATAACACCAGATTTAACATGGAAACCCAAATAGGGAAAAACCACTGTGGGATTTCAGACCCACTAAGAAATATACTCTTCTAGAGTATGCTCGGTTAAAAGCAAATCCTGTTAAAGATTACAAACACATTGCTAGATGTGACTTGGTTAAGGGATTTCCCTCAGATCTGTTAGGATCTTCACTTTGTTAGAAGTGACCTTGTTAAAGGATTTCAAACACTCAATCAGAATGTCACCTTGCTAGAGGGTTTTACAAATAAGACTGTTAAATCCACTCGGTTAAGAGATTTTCTGTCACTTTCACAAAATAACAGTAATAAAAATCTATCTACAACTTCACATCTAAAATGCTAAAGAAGATTCTTATTTTCTCAATACAATCTAGACATAGAACTAATCTTGTCCATCTGTTGGGCTTCTATACTCTGTTATTCAAATAGGTCTTGAAGCTTCTGTGCTCGGTAATCACTATGTAGCATCCCTGTGCATACATTTGCCCGCATACATTGTTTATCAATAGCTCCCTATTTATAAACAATTAGCTAACCACTTAATCTCTTTGATCACATTTCCCATGATCAATCATAGCCATCAGATCTTCAATCTTGTCTAGGTTCAATGTATCCTTCAATCTGAAAAATGGTTTACCCCGCCTAGGAACTTGCATATATTTCTTGGAACTTGTGCTAGGGTAATGCGGTTCAATCTGTGTTGTAGATCTTCATGCCAATTTTCCTTTGCCATAGATTCATTAACAAACTTCATGCACGACATACCAATCATTTAATCAGTTCCAGCTCATCAGCTTCCTTCATTAAATAATGCATGTAACCATTTAATGTATTCTATTACAGATTGGTTACAACTCAGTAACAACTCGGTAAATACTAAAATTCACTTGGTAGACATTCCGCCTTCATTAACCGATAGTAATAACCTTAGGGTTTACTGACTAGGTTCCTTAGGGTTTATCGACTAGGTTCTTTGCTTGGTAACATAGTATAGTATTAACCTTACAATTTACAACATATGTATGATGTTAAAATAATCTAAACATCATGATCTCATCATTGTCTGACTCGGTAATAATTTCCCATTGAATACCTTATTCATCCCCTTATTCATCATATTCTTTCTGTGTCTTTTACCGACATCTTTATACTCATCAAATCATACTTATCAAGATATGGCAACACCATACTGAATTAGAAAATCATTTTCTTGACATCAATGACAAAATAATAATATTAAGATAGTAAATCATCCTTAATCAGTTATATCCATAATCATCAACAACCTTCTCAATATCCTTATTGAAATGCCAACAATCTCCCATTGTCTGTTATAATGCCAAATTCCAACAAGAGGGATTTAAAAATGAGGAAGAGGAAGGGGTTGGAAATAATGTTTATAGGGACGATAGTTCTCATACGGCTAATGGCTCTTACCATGTTTTTGATAGCTTGAATACTAGCCCTATTGACCTAAATAAGGATATGGTGCCTGAAGAAATAACCATTGCAAAGCCTACTATGGAGGGTTCTCTTGGTTCCCACCTTAAAGATGGCTATGATAAATGTGTTGCTATTGCAAGGTAGCTGGAAAAAACAAATGCCAAACTCGTGGACCTTGAAAGAAAAATGTGTAGCATTTCAAGGTTCTCCTTGAGGGTGATGTATAGTTTTGCTACATCTTTGTTTTTGTTGTAGGAGAAGATATTGGGTGGCAATAATGTCAATGGGGGCAACTACAAGGAAATTTTTAAGTTCCTTATTGAAGATTGGACAACAGGTTTGTAGCAAATTCTATGCTCTATCAAGGGTTCCCGCTAAGGACTTTGATCCTTTTTCTGGTTTTTTCTTTTTTGGTTGCTAGGTGTCGCTATGGTCACAATATGAACAATGTTAATATATGTTATATGTTTTAAGTACAGTTAGTAATATTAGTTGCTTTTATTTTTACTATTACAACCTTTGGCTCTCCTAGTAGATTATTATTAGATTATAAGTTACTGGGTAGCAGACCCAGATGGTTAAACTCATTTTTGAAGATTATGGATATTCAGGATTAGTTGTTTTTGGTTTATGTTGTTGTTAATGTGTTGTGATTGTTAATCTAATAATTTTACACCCCCTAGGCAGTTGTACTTAAGGGACAACACCCTTGTTTTTGTTGCTTTAAATATCAAAAACATATAGAGGAGAGGGAGGGAGAGGTATAGATAGGGAGAGAAAAGGATAGAAAGAGAGAATGATAGAGATATGAATGATGAGAGAGAGAGAGAGAGAGAGAGAGAGAGAGAGAGAGAGAGAGAGAGAGATGCATGAAGAGGTAAGGATATAGAGATAGGGGAGATAGATAAAGAGAGAATGTGGATATGGAGAGGGAGACAAAGATGTAGACAGAGAGGCTAAGATAAAGAGATGGAGAGTGATGGAGAGATAAGTAAAATGTATTATATAATTTAAAATAAAAATCCAAAATATAATTGTTCTACAATAAACTAAAATTTTAATAAAATAAATAATTATAAATTAAATTAATTCTAATAATTAAGTGGAAATTTAGAGATAAGGGCCTATTGAGAACAATAGACCATGAGAAAATTTTGGCAAAACTTCATAATAGAAGGATTGTGGTGGGGGAACATGAGGATGAGATAATTTGGTGTGCAATAGCCTCCGAGGAGTTCAGTGTCAAAATAGGTTACGTGATCCTGAAGAAAATATCAAAGGCTAAGTGGCCGACGGGGATTTTCTAGAGTAAGAAGGTAGCTCCAAGGGATGGAGAATTTTTGTGGACTGCATTACATGAAAGCATTTTGACTAGAGAAAGAGTCAAAAGGATTGGTATCACGAGTCCTAGTGTGTTGTCCTCTTTGTGTTAAGGTTGAGGAGAGCACTAATCACTTGTTGTTTGAATGCTGGTATGCTACTATTTATTAAGAATGGTTCTTATCTAAGGTTGGGTGGCAGACAATCAGACCTCAGAAGTTGTTTGACTTCCTCAGTGGTTGGTCAACTTTTGGGAAATGTTCTCTCTAGGGAGACATTTGGATTGTGGGTCCATCTATGATAGTTTGATAATTATGGAAAGAGAGAAACGATTGTGTATTTAAGGATACAGCTCGATCCGTTGATCTTGTTATTGAGGATCTGGAAAGAAGCATAAGTGAAGTTATGGTTGCAAAGCTTCGGTGCAAAAAAATTCTCTTTATCTCGAAATGGGATGAGTAGATTAAAAAATAATGGGAACAATTGTAGATTCCTACAAGATACTCACTTGGATCCAAGCACGAGAGGGATAAAAAAAATGGTTGAAACCTAGGCTAAGAGTGAAGCTCAATTTCTATGGGGTGGCTAGAGGTAATTCGGGAGAGTCTGGCTTAGGATAATTGATTAGAGATGAGCATGGGTGATGTTTGTGGGATTCATTTGGCTACTTGGGTAACTTGACTAACAATAATGCAGAAATAGAAGTAGTTTTCAGGGGTATTAAATTTTGTATCTCTAAAGGTTTTTTGAAGGTAGAGATCAAGGGTGACTCTCCGATTTGCATCAATTCCATTGGCAAAGGACATATAGTTAGCTGGAAGATAAAACAATGGGTGGAAAACATCAAATTTGGGGTTGAGCATTTATCGGACTATAATTTGTCTCATATAACAGAGAAAGCAATAAAGAAGTAGACATTTTAGAAAACAAAGGAGTTGATGGCCTTACATATGAGGTAATCATAGGAGGGGACAATTTGTGAGATCAATTGAAGACTATTGTTGACTCAAAGGGAGGGGATAGTGCACCACTCCCAAGGATAGGAGACATATAGGAAAGCAAATCCCAAAATTTATCCTCTGTGGGATTTTGTTTAGAGAGATAGAGAACGAGTGACCATAATAGAGGAGCCAAAGTATATTTTGATGAGATTTGGCAATGCATTGAGGTGCGACATTTTGGGATAGGAGAAGGGAGGGAAGGATGGTTTAAGACAACCCTTGTAGCTTGTTTGGTTAAGAAGTATGGGCTTAGTACAAAGTGCAGATGGCTTTTGAGGCATTTGGCTATCTCTACGAGGAAGAGTCAAGGGAGGCACAATACTGACGACTCTTCATGGTTAAGGAAGATAGAACACTCAGAGCATTGGAGACGATCATGGATTCTTGTCTAGGATAAGGCCATCATCACGACGAGGTAGTGTTCAATGTTTTCTTTATGTCATTATGCAAGCTACAAGGTCAATAGAAATCAAGTATTAGGTGGGAAATGAAATGGTAGCCCAATAATTTTGGCCTAAGGTGGCGTGTAGTACCCCTCCTCGATCAGATTCTTTTTGTATTTTATTTGACTTCAGTTGACTCTTTAGTGGAGCATTATTGTATGTTGATTCAGATTTTTTGTTTGACTTCAGTTGTGAATTCATGATGCATACATTCATAGGATGACATTTCATACTCGTTATGGTCACTATGAGTTCACAGTGGTGCCATTTGGGTTGATGAACGTGCCTTCAGTGTTCATGAGTCTTATGAATGGGTTTTTTTTGCACCTACCTTGATCATTTTGTTCTTGTATCCTTGGATGACATATTGATTTATTCTAGATCTATGGAAGAGCACGAGGGTCACTTGTGACAGGTATTGTAGTGCTTGAGGGAGAATCAATTTTTTGCAAACTTGGTTAAGTGTGACTTCATCCAGTCAGAGGTGATATATCTTGGTCATATAGTTTCAGGTGAAGGTGTATCTGTGGATCCTTCTAAGATCCAAGCCATTGTGGATTGGCCAACATCGACCAATGTTTCTAAGGTTCAAAGTTTTATGGGTTTGGCTGGATATTCTCGCTACTTTATTCATAGTTTTTCCCAAATAGGTCACCCGATCACTTCTCTTCAGAGGAAAGGGAAGAATTTTGTTTGGTCAAAGTAGTGTGAGTCAAATTTTTGCACCTTGAAGGAACTCCTTATTAGTGCTCCGATTTTGGCAGTTCTTGATCCATACAGAGATTTCTTGATATGCACAGATGCCTCTCTAGAAGGTATAGGTGTAGTGCTTATGCAAGATGGACGTGTGGTTGCCTATGAGTTGTGAAAACTCAAGGATCATGAGTTGAACTATCCAATTCATGACTTGGAGTTGGTAGATGTAGTGCACACAATGGTTAGATGGTGACATTTCCTGTTGGGGCATCGGTTTGAGCTACGTAATGATCACCATAGTTTGTAGTATATTTTCATGCAACCAAACTTGAATGCTCCACAACGAAGATGAATGGAATTCCTCTGTGAGTATGATTTTGAGGTTTGATATATTTAGGGGAAAGAGAATGTAGTGGCAGATGCTTTGAGCCATAGGTGGCATAAGGTTGTAGCATTGTCCCTTGGTGTGGACTTGAGTGAGAGAATTCTTAGAGTTCTTCCTCAAGACACCTAGTATCAGGATGTTAGAGCCATAGCGGAGTCCGTAAGACCATTGGAGGGTAGATATTTTGGATATACTCTTGAGTCAGATGGTATTCTTCGACATCTTGGATGGATCTTTGTACCTCCTTTGGAGGGTCTTCGCATTTTGATCATGACTGAGGCCCATCATGCACCTTATTCGCAACACCTTGGTGTCAAGAAGATGCATGCAGATCTTAGACAGATATATCATTGGGATGGTATGAAATGTGACATTGCTGATTTTGTATCAAAGTGTTTAGAATGTCAGCAGGTGTAGGCAGAGCATCAACACCCTACAGGGATTTTACAACCTAATTTGATACCGGATTGGAAAAGGGATATCATTTCCATAGATTTCATAGCAGGGTTGCTTGTTTCTTCATGTTATCATTATGCCATCATGGTCATTGTTGATAGATTGACCAAAGTTGCTTATTTTGTTCCTATTTGATCTTCTTATATAAGAACAGTGGTGGAAAGAGTCTTCTTGGAAGATGTGGTGAGGTTGCATGGGATCCCAAGGCAGATTATTTCTGATAGAGACCCTATCTTTACTTTAGCTTTGTGGACCTCACTCTAGCATGCTTTGGTAACCCAGTTGAACTTCAGTTCAGCTTATCACCTAGAGACCAACCGTCAGACTAAGCATGTGAATCAGGTTTTGGAGGAGTATGTTATGGATCAACAGTTGAGCTGGGAGGAATATCTTTGCCTGGTGGAGTTTTCTTATAACAACAGATATCACAACTCTATAGGCATGTCTCCCTTCCAGGTATTGTATGGTTATCCTTTCCATACTCCTTTGAGTTGGGATCAGTTGGAGGATAGGGTGTGTTTAGGCCCAGATATGCTTCATGAGATGGAGCAGTAGGTTGAGTAGATTCGTGTTCATTTGGTTTCTGCTCAAGATAGGAAAAAGAAGTATGCCGATTCTCATAGAGTGGATCGTAAGTTTTCAGTGGGCGACCATGTGTTCTTGAGAGTGCATCCGTGGAAGAGTTTGATCCATTATGGAAAGGGTTCTAAGTTGGTGCCTCGTTTTATAGGCCCTTTTGAGATCCTTGAGAGGATAGGACCTATTGCCTATCATCTTGCCTTGTCATCGAGTCTATCCCACATCCATGATGTCTTCCATGTTTCAGTTCTTCAACCTTATCATCCTGATATGACCCATGTTCTTGATTGGAATGCTTCACAAGTCGAGGATGAGAAGCTTTCCATGGAGCCTGTGCACATTCTTTAGTGTTGGGATTTGACCCTGAGGGGTCATACCATCGACCAGGTAAGGGTCCTATGGGACCCATGTGATGAGACAACAACATGGGAAGATGCAACAAAGATGACAGAGCTTTATTCTTATCTGTTTTAGGCTTCCAAGAGTAATCCTAGGTTTGGGGGGAGGATGTAGTACCCCTCCTTGATCAGACTATTTTTGTATTTTGTTTGACTTCAATTGACTATTCAGTGGAGCATTATTGTATGTTGATTCAAATTTATGTGATGTTATTTCATGCTTTATCTACATTTGTGGTGTATGTTTTCATGCAGTATCTCAGTGCTTATGATTAATGTTATTTTATGGATCATTATCATGGATTGACACTTTTCCCTTATATGTGCGATGTGATATTTATATGTTGCGTGTTTGCATGTGTATGGGATGCGATGGGATGATTTTCCTTCACTCACTTCGGTGAGACAGGGAACACCATGTTTCTCCTTCATCGGTGTGTGTGTCATGTCTATTTATATATTTTTCTATATGCACGTGTGGTTCTTTGGTGCAGGACATTGCAGGTACTAGTACTGGGTAGGTGTGGGGTATTGACTCCACCTAGTTTCACAGGTTTGAGTGTGCCTTATATGTCCAATGGGAGTGGAGGAGATAGTTGTTGGACCCTAACTTGACCTTCAGTTACACTTGTGTGAGTGTTGTCAACCGGTTGTCTTTCCTATTTGGCCGATATGCAAGTCATAGTGCTTTGGTTTGGTCATTTGTGAGTCGTCATTTGATCATTCTTCATTTTCTGTGCTTTCATTTATTTGAATGGTTATTTAATTGAGTGGATGATGCAATTTTTTATGTTGGTCTAATTAGTTAATTATTATGCTCTTGAGATTATTGATTTAATTAAATAAATGATTTGCTAGAATTAAATGGTTAAATTGGCTTATTTTATTGTGGAAGGAAATAAATAATTGCCTAGCCATTTAAATTTTAAATGCTTATGTTGAAGAAAGTACCTTGGAAAATAGAGAAAAAATTAATAAAAGATTTTCTTTCTACCTTTCCATTTGACTTTTGTATTTTATTTGTTGGAAAAGAATTATTTTTGGATAAAGGTAAATCTAATTGTTTTTACTTTTAATAATTTAATCTGATTGGTGGAGGAAGCTTTTAACCTAGAAAGTTTAGGTTGAAATTGTTTTCCCATATATTCCTAGGAGTTCACGGGAATGAGGAGGCATAATTTTGAAGAAGAAATTTGGAAAACCATTTTGGAAGAGGAGCTGGAATTGGACTTGGTTTGAAAGGACTGATATTCTTCCATCATTTTGCTTGCTAGTTTGCTTGAAGGTTGGATAATCTCTTCTTGTTTGAAATTTAATTTTGAATATTTTAGTTGCTTCTTGTGTGTTGGAAAAATACAAATCTCTTGTAAATCCTTGTTGAATGGTTGGAATGAAAGAAAGAGTGCATGTTATTGTTGATTTTGTGGAACTAATATCAAATGTTTGCATATAGGAAAGAAATGGTTCATTTCTCTATTTGTTCTTCAAAATCAATTCTTGAATTACCTCTTCTATTAGGAATAGAAAGAATTAGATTTATCTTCTTGTGTGCTTTCTAGTATCTAATTTCCCAAGATTTGGGGTTTATGTTGGAAACAATTGGTTGTTTACCTCTTGATAGATGTAAGGAATTCTTCTTGTCTAATGGAAGTGAGGAAATTGATCTTAATCCTTCTCCCATCTGTTAAATTCTTCTATTGTTGCCTAAATCTTATTTATTGGGTTCTTGTGTGATTTTAATTCACCATTTACCTTATTGGTAAATATCCCTTTGTTTTCTAGAGTTTGGCACTATGTATGCACTCCCATGAAATGAATAGGGGATGAATTGATTTTGTATCATATTGTTTTAGAAGTATTATGAAGTAGAAATTTGATTAAATTGAATCTAAACTTACCCCGTGGCCAGCTAGCCTCATCACGCAGGATGGTAGTGTCTGACTACCGCAGGTAGCAGTACTACCGGTCGGTAGGGCTGCTACGTGATAACAACACTACTGGTCGGTAGGGCTGCTACATGATAGCAACACTACCGGTCGGTAGTGCCTGCTACTTTGGCAGCAACACTACCGCGGGTAGGCTTGGACCCTTCATGCCTTGTACCCTTCGTGGTACAACTTACAATATGTTGTTAATTTATTTTATTTTATAAACGCAATGAATTTGTAAAGTTTAGTTTTAAAGTTAAACTTTAAATGGTAATTTATAAAGTGATTTTATCTTGATTTAATAAATTTATTTATTGAAATCAAGGCATGAATTATTAATTCAAATTGGTAAATTTGGATGTATTTTGGAAATGGATTAAATGTCTATTATTAATTCATATTTTATTCGGTTGAATATTTAATGTGGATTTTATTCTTGTTGGAATATTGAATTGAAAATTATCTAGAGATGATTGAAGTTTCTGAATGAAAGGGTGTTTTTATTTTAGTTTTCAATCAATGAATTTGCAAGTGCTTATGATGCTGATTTTGTCAAAGATTGTCTGAGTGTGGGCTTAGTCAAATTAGCTTTCCTTGCAAAGAGTTATATTGGTGTTATTTCTCATTTTTGGTTTAGTCGTCCTGTAGTGGCGTATTTGACTATTTTGACCAAGTGATATATGATGACCTCATTGTCTTAACCATGTAGTGTCTTTGCCTTATGGTTAACCAAGAGTTAGTATGTCCTTGTTTTGACCACTTGTTTTTGGATAGTGGTGTTATGGCCGTCTACTTCACCATAGGGTCCTCGTGGAGTGACCATGTTTGTTTAGTGTCCTTTGAGAGAGTGGCTTTTGAGTGGGGGCCACACCCAAAGTGGATGGTTGCATAACCCATCGAAAGTTAGATAATAAGTGATAATCTAATAAATTAATTAGGTGGGTAGTTTATAACATTATATAAGATATTGTACCTCACGCATGGTTGAGTGCTTGTAAAGGGCTCATGTTGTAGTGAGAAGGCCTAGAATGGCAAACTGACCACCTTGTCTTCACAAAAGGCTTATTGATGTAATCCTTAGTTTGGATGTTGTTTATTAGCTTTCTTTAGGATTTGTGTAAATGCTTATTGAAGAGAAATTATATTGTATCCTTTTAATCTTTCAATGGAATAAACTGCTATTGCTCATGGCTTCTTGTGTTCATTGAGTTTTGATGAATTATTGGATTAATCATAATTATGGAAGTTAACTTATGTATTTATCCTTCGTTGGTAACCCGTAAGGAATTCTGGTGTAAGTCTTCTGCTTGTCCTGATTATTGAGCAAATGTTGTTATTAATGCACTTAATATGTTTATACTTTAAAAAAAAAATGTATCACCCTTGTTGTGGGTTTTCCTTTGGGGTTCCTCGTGGGGCATTACACTTGGTATCAGAGCCCATGTTTCGGCACTAGGTAATCTGGGTTTGTAGTGAGCCCATTCAACTTGAACTTTTATGGACGTCTTAGTGGTTTTGACTTCCTTGTTTCTTTCCTTGCCATTGATCTGAACCTTTCTCTCTTGTGTAATGTTAGGTCATGGCTAGGAAAGCCAAGGGAGGTGGCCATGTTGGTGGCTACACCAGAGGCAAAGGAGGAGGATGAGGTCGAGGTTTCGACTGCCATAGTCCTTTGCCACCACCCACTCATGCGAGCGTGGATCAGGATCAGTCTGTTCATCAAGATGAACAACATTCAAGAGAGAAGGTTCCCAAGAGGGAAGAGATGCGACAAATGTTTCAAAAGGTGCTAGCTAGACTAGGTCCCAGACCTGAGGTGGATCAACCCATCTAGGCCCAGGTAGAGGAGTCACTTCAACAGATTCCAGAGAGAGAGAGGGAGAGAGGTCCTAGTGGACCAGGATCCTACTATCATGGGGCACATGAGGGACTTGATGAGGTCCAATCCTCCTTTCTTTGATGAGATCGGTATTTCACCATGTATCCATATGGTAGCAACACCAAGGTGAGATGCGCTATCATGCATCTTGAGATTTTCACATCTATCTCATGGTGGTTAGAGGAGGAGAGGATCGGTGTGAGCATTAACACTATGTCATGGGAATCCTTCTGGAGAAATTCAGGGCATGATTTATCTCACCCTAGTGGAGGCAGTCGCGAGCAGATGAGTTCTATGCTTTGCTCTAGTTTGGGTTGTTAGTAGATCAGTTTGAGCACAGGTTCTGTGAGCTCAAACAATATACCAAGATCGGAAATGATAAGGCTATGCTTGTTCAACACTTCTTGAGGGGTCTAAATGA
Organism: Cryptomeria japonica; assembly: GCF_030272615.1. NCBI lineage: Eukaryota > Viridiplantae > Streptophyta > Pinopsida > Cupressales > Cupressaceae > Cryptomeria > Cryptomeria japonica. The sequence goes on along the minus strand of NC_081410.1, from coordinate 458,339,045 downwards.
CTACATTAGTGAAGGAGTAAGAGTATATGAGCTTGCTTTAGTAGAGGTAGCCATGGTGAAAGCTAGGCTGGTGGAGCAGAACCTTAGCCATGCTCATGGTGGACAGTCTAGAGTGCAAATCGAGAGTGATCCTTTTGGTGGGTCTAGAGGGAGAGGGAATCAGTCTCAGACTATTGCACCTTTTAGGGGTCCTCATGAACTCACTAAGGGTGGTCAACAACAGCATCAATAGCCGTTGAGACCGAAGTAGTATCGGGGCCATCAGGGTGGCAACTTCTTGTTTTGGATGGGCAAGAACTGGTAGAGGAGCAGATAGAGTGTTCCAGGGAAGACCTCTTAGAGTGCATCTTAGGCCCCTAGTGGGGAAAGCTTTCAGTAGTCCAGTGGGTCATCTAGGAGTAGAGGAACTTGCTTCACCTATGGTTAGTTTGGCCACAAGGCCGCTTAGTGCCCTCAACATTTTCACTGATGAGTTGAGACATTGGCATATTTTTATCCTTATAACTTTTGAGCTTTTGTCATATTTTGATTTACATAGTAGTAATGATGTATCAGAAGTTTACTATGTGTATTTCATATGTTAGCCTGAACCTATTAAAACATGTTTTATCTTTGCCAGTTTATTCCTGCAGCCATGCGATTTATTCCTATTGCCATGCTAATTTTTTAGGGCAATATCATGTGTGAAATTAATAGATGTCCCGATTAAATAAAATACGTATGTATGTTCTTGTATTTTTTTTTGTAGTGCAAGGAATAAATGATGTTGTGGTGGAAGCTCGCCTATCACGCTAGTTGAAGGAAGAGATATTTAATAAGATGATTGAAGGATCGAACAAAACAAATGTTGAAAAGCGTAAGGAATGAAATAGGATGAGCAATCATGTGATACTATTGATGTCTAACTCAAGTGGACATTGGTATTGTAAATATCACCATAGTATGTTATGATTGTGGTTCGGTTTAGATCAGCATTTTCAGTACCTTTACTTCAGCTATCTCCTTTCTCATTTAGTTATCCGCATCTTCTCTTCGGCATGATCAGTGATGTCTAAAGTAGATGATTTGTTTTAAAATAAGCTCTCTATCTCTTCTCATGGGTGATATAGAAAAAAGAGAAAAAAGTACAGCAAAGGATTTTTACAAGTGTTTTTGAGTTTCTTTTCATATTGAATCATGTAATGACTTCCAAAGAATGATGAGTAAAAATATGTTATTATGAGCACTTAGAGTTGTTTTTGGAAAGCCTGAAATCACTCACCCAAGGGGTCCCACTTGGTGAGTGTTCCAGTGCATTTGTTAAGATTAGTTTTCTTTCCTTAGCTGCAGTAGACGTTCTTGCATTGACTATTCCTGCAGCCACTGGAAACAGATCCATTGACTGTTCCTGCACCCAAACCAAAACAAAGTAATTTCTATTTAATTGAACTTAACCAGTATTGCTTGAATGAATTTATGTTAATGCAGAAGTTTTCCTATAGTCTTTCAATAGTTTCAATTCTTGCTTATCTTTTCTGCGTAATGTTAGTTGTTGCAGTAATGCAGAGTAGTTGTTGCAGGAACTTAGTGCATATATAGTGCAGACCCATTTCAAGTATTACGTCCCTGGGTTGACAATCAAATGAACACTAGCTATAGAAATAGTGACTTTACCAAGTGAATGTCCAAACTTCGGGTTGAGACTTCAATTAGACTTATTATTCTTATTGTTAGGTTAAACATTTTTGGCACCATTGCCGGGGATGGTGTCAAACTAAGAGCTTGTTACAATTATTGTCTTTTCAATTTTCAGTTAATTATTTTTTTGGCTTACCTGATTGTTCGAAAAAAAAATTCATGAATCTGCATGCATAGGCGAAGAAGAGATGTTCTAGGTAGATTTCTACCCAGTCATCCTAATCATGCAGAAAATAATTCCCCAGATATAAATCCTTTTGCTAAATTCTATCAAACCCTAGAGAATTTGAACCATCTTGAATTTGAATTTCCAGAAGGTAGTCTTCAGTTCCTCTTTGGACCCCAAGAAGAAGAATTTCATATAGTAAATCCCTCCACAAGTCCAATGCAAGGAAACCCACCTCCTAGTGGAAATAATCCACCACCACCACCTTTGGACCCAACATTTGAGTTCCCCATATCTAATCAGCATGATAATGCTAATCTCAAGAACATTCCAACTTCTTCTCTCTCTAAATTCTATGGATTAGTGACAGAGGATCCAGACACATTTCTGTTTGAGTTTGATGTTCTCTATAGGAGATTTGATTATACTATAGATGCCCATAGACAAAATATTTCCTGCCACCTTGAAGAAATCACCTTTAAGATGGTTTATGAGCTTAGGTAGTAGCACAATCAATACATGGGATGAGATGAAATGATTGTTTCTTGCAAAATATAAAGATTATTATAGAGGCACTGATCATTATGGGGATGATATCTTTAGAATGAGACAGAAAGAAGATGAGAGTCTTGAAGATTATTTGGAAAGGTTTATGTTTAGTGTCAAAAAGTCCAAGCATAGTACTCTAAATGAAGATTCCCTCAAGTTGATATTTTTGAGGGGAATCAGTGATGAATGCACTGATTCTTTGGATCTTATGGGAGGAGGTGACATTACACAGTCCATGTGGACTGAAATAGGACAAATTTGTAAGAAGTATTCCATATCTACTTCTAAAAAGAACAGGCGTTTCAAGCCAGGAGCACCTTCATCAACATTTGGTACTGGAATGGAACTTATCCATTATTGAAAGACTTTAAGGAGGATATTATAAACAATATGGCTACTCAGTTGGATACACTCGCAACTAAGAAGAAGCATGAAGAAGCTTATGCATTTCTTACATAATTTTGCCCTCATTGTAGACAGCAAAAAAAGGATTGCAGATGTAAAATGGTTGCAAATGTTTAGGTTCCTGACTTCAAGCCAATACAAGGTGAGGATGAGAAAGTTTTCTATGTTGCTCAAAGAAGGCCAAATTTCCAAAGACAAGGTATGCCTCCGGATCCACTTTCTTTTTCTGGTTATAGTGGAAATTCTTATGTACCAAATAATCAATGGCAATCACCATATGCTCAAAATTTTGGAAATTATCAAAACTTGTATGGTTCTCAAGGCCAAGGGAAACATTTTGCTAATCAAATGCCACAATGGCAATAGCCACAGGGAAATTGGTATCCACCTCAAGGCCAAGGGAGCTAGTTTCAAGGGAATTGGTAGCCTACTCCTCAATGGAGGGGGAGTCAGTCATGGACTACCCAATCTTCTGGTTATCAATAGCCTATTCAGTAGCCACAACCACTTGCAATAATGCCTCCCCCTGAAGCCACTATTGTCCCACCTAATCCAACACAATTGTCCACTCAACCAATGCCAAATCATAATATTAAATATCAGCAACAACAACAAGCTTATTCAACTGATCTTAATCAATACCCAACCTATTCTATATCCATAAGTGATATTCACCTCCGATCTGGGACAACTCTGCCTAATCCATCTCCTCCAGTTATCACTGAGGTAAAAGAAGAATAAGAAATCTCTAATCCAATAGATACAATACCTCAAAAGTAGATATTACCACCATTTCCACAAAGATTGCAAGAAAACAAAGTTCTTAAAGAACAAGAGCAAGGTTTTGATATCATAGATCAACTAAAACATGTATGTGTTAAAATTCCATTGTTGCAAGAAATAAAAGATGTTCCTATATACAATAAGATACTTAGAGAAGAATGTCTAAAAAAACCTGGCAGAAAGAAGAAGGATCCACAAATAGTGCATGTGATGGGTCAACTAGCAGATATTATGTTAGGAAAGGTTTCAATTCCTAAATATTCTGATCCAGGTAGTCCTGTTGTGATTATAGTCATTGATGACAACCATATAAGGAATGCTCTAGTTGATTTAGGGGAAACCATTAATGTGATGACAAGAGAAGTAATGCAAGAGCTTCAAATCAATAGTCTAAGGCCTACACCCCTAGTTCTATAGCTTGTTGATAGCTCTATAGTGTGACCTGATGCTATGATTGAAGATGTGGTTATTATTTTGGATTCCTGGGAATACCCTGCAGATTTTATGATTCTGTCTCCAAAGGAAACACTAAGAGGATATCCAGTGATTTTGGGAAGACCTTGGGTTGCCACAACTGATGCATATATTGGATGTAGATAAGGGGATATAACTATTTCAGATGAGAACTCTATAAAAACATTAGCTTTGTATTCTCCTGCACAACCCCAGTTTGATCAACAACAAGCCATTTGGCCTACTTTGGGAGAAGAATCTGAGGAAGTTGACTCTATTAATAACCTTATGATGATTAATCGAGGGCCATTCATGCAATTACATGATGAAGACTCAATTATTTATAAAATTTTGACAAATGAGTTTACACAAGAACAACAATTGTAGGAGTTGGTACCAAATATTGCAGATTTAGACTTTCTTCTAGCCACTGATATATTGCATACTCTATTGCCACAGGAAGTCTGTACTTCTCATTTTTTTGATATGTCCCAGATTGATCTTACAATAAAAATAGAAGTTGATTTGAATAAATGTTTGAATATCAATACTGATCTTTCAGATACTCAATAGGGGCCCTCGTGGACCTGCTTAAATTTCATAAAAATGCCTTTGCATGGGATTACAAGGATATGCATGGAATAGATCCAATAGTTTTTACCCACCATATCTATATCAAAGAATAATGTTTCCCACTCATATAGGCACAAAGAAGAATCAATCTTGCATTAAAAGAAATAGTTAAAGAGGAATTGCAGAAGTTGCTAAAGGCTGGGTTTATCTATCCTATCTCTGATAGCCAATGGGTATCACCTTTGGTAATAGTTCCTCAGAAAGGAGAAAAATGGAGGATATGTGTTGATTATAGAGCCTTGAACTTAGCAACAAGAAAAGATCACTTTCCATTACCATTTGTGGATCAAATATTAGACTCTTTGGCTGAGAAGAGATATTTTTCATTTCTTGATGGATTCAGTGGTTACAATCAGATTCAGATAGCCCCAGAGGACCAAGAAAAGACAACATTTACTTGTCATTGGGGCACATATGCATATTTTGTTCTTCCTTTTGGATTGTGTAATGCTCCAACCACTTTTCAAAGAGCAGTGATCAGTATATTTATATGGATGACTTTACAACATATGGTTTTGAATTTGAAGAAGCATTGGGGAACCTGAAAAAAGTTTTGCAACGATGTGAAGACTATAGTTTATCATTAAATAGTGAGAAACACTTCATAATGATGCAGGAAGGAATAGTCCTTAGTCATCATATCTCTATAAAAGGAATATAAGTTGACCCAACAAAGATTGAAGTCATTCAGAATATCAATGCATCGGTAAAACAAAAAGATGTAAGAAGTTTCCTTGGTCATGCTAGATACTGTAGAAGGATTATCAAATATTTCAGCAAAATTGCAAGTCCCTTATATTCACTAATTACCAAAGATATGGAATTTAAATGAAATTGTTTATGCAATGAAGCTTTCTTGGAGCTTAAGCACACTTTGACCCAATCAACATTTCTTAAAGGTTCGAATTGGTCTTTACCATTTCAAATTCATACAGATGCATCTAATTATGCAATAGGAGCAGCATTAGGACAAAAGATTGATAACTTGGAAAGTGCAATATATTATATTAGCAAGAACTTGCAGGGGCCTGAGTTGAATTACACAGTAACTAAAAAGGAAATGTTAGTAGTTATATATGCACTTAACAAATTCAGGCACTATATCATATCGTATCCCATATTTGTGCATACTGATCATATTACAATTAGATATCTCATGAATAAGCCTTCAATTACCGATAGATTAGCTCGCTGGTTATTGTTGATGCAGGAATTTGATATCATTGGTGTTGATAAACTGGGGAAGTCCAATGTGGTGGTAGATTATCTTTCCAGACTTCAATTACAGCAAGATTCTACAGCCATAGATAATGCTTTTCCAGATGAACATTTATTCCTTATACAATCTCACACTCCCTGGTATGCTGATATTGCCAACTATTTAGCTACTGCTAAAATGCCACTTCATTTCTCTCCTAAGGAAAGAAGGTTGTTAGTAGAAAAAAGATTTAACTTCTCATGGATTGCTGATTGTTTGTTTTATACTAGACCTGACCAAGTCATGAGAAGATGTGTAAGATTAGATGAAACATATGATATCCTGCATGCATGTCATGATGAGCTATGTGGAGGAAATTTTGTTGCTAAAAGAACAACACTAAATCTAATGAGATGCTATTGTATCCACAAATATTGGTTGCATCGTTTGATAAATGGGGATTAGATTTTGTTGGCCCAATTGATCCACCTTCTAATGGCAAATCCTACATTTTGGTATATACAGATTATGTAACCAAATGGGTGGAGGCTCGTGCCATGACACATGCAAGAGATAATAAGGTGGTTGAGTTTCTTTATGAGGTGATGTTACAAGATATAGAGTACCAAGGGAAATTGTATTAGACAAAGGGCCACAATTTACTTCAACATTGATTGCAGCCTTGGTCAATGAATACAATATAAGGCACAAAAAATCTACTCCATATCATCCATAAGCTAATGGACAAGTAGAGGTCACAAATAGGGAGCTTGAGACTATTCTTACCAAGACATTATCTATTCATAAAAAAGACTGGTCTCATAGGCTTTTAGAAGCAATTTGGGCATACAAAACAACTTGGAAAACACCAATTGGTTTTACACCTTTTGAGATGATGTATGAAAAAACAACAATGATGCCTATTGAATTTGAGCATAAAACTCTAAGGACAAATTTGCAATTAAACATGACACTATCTGAAGCACAAAAGGAACGTATTCAACAATTGAATGCTTTGGATGAATGGAGGAAAATGTTTGTCCAACAAACATAACTGATACAAAATCAGAGAGCAAAGTGGCATGATAAATATATCAAAGAGAAAAAGTTCAAAGACGGTGACTAGGCAATATTGTATGACTCCAAATATAAAGATACTATGGGAAAGCTGCAAACCAGATGGTTAGGTCCATATGAGATAGACAAAGTTTTCAATAATGGAGTTGTACGTTTAACCATAATTGACCCAGTTTGGTTTAAGCTTTTGGTGAATGGTCACCAATTGTGTCTTTATCATAAGACAACCACTAAAGAGGACTTCCTGAAGCAATTTTCTCTAAAGGATGAAACACAGATTCCTATAGCAACTGATCAGTTTCTTGCAGCCATTGATCAAGTTCCTTCAGCAATTGAGCAAAGTAATGGAGGTAAGATTCTTGCAGCCACTGCAGTGAACATGCTTGCCATTTCATAATTCTCCTCATGTCATTTCACAAAAATATTTCCATGTCTTATGGAAATATTCTTCTGCATAAATAAAATTTCCATCCACATCATTCTATCTCATTTTCTTGTCTATCTTTTCATTTCACCTTTCTTTTCGTATGACTACAGGTATGTACATATTGTATTTTACTTTAATTACACATTTATTATTTCATTATCATTATTGCCTTTCCTAAATCCACGTACACTTCCCTAAATCCTTTCAGCCTATGTGGACACATGCCAAAGTAAGTTGGGGGGGTGTTTTATGGTTCAGTTTCCAAAATTAGTAATTACTCATCCTTATCGATACCTTGATTTGATTGCTTGCCATCATTTCTTTAACAAGATATTCTTTCGCATAAGACAGTAATAAACTCTGCTGCCAAAATTGGAGATATGTAAGGAAGTTTTAGTTTTTAGTTTCAAAAAATATTTTGGTTCTTTATTTCTCAGCTGCAAATTTTTCTATGCTAATAGAGTAAGAAATGGGTGGAGATCCAATCCACCATGAATCGACAGTCCATGATGCGTTGCTATAGGATGCTCTTTGTGAGCATTATATTAGGCAGCATGGTTGGATTGTTTACTTTTTGAAAGTCAAGGATTATAATGAAGAAATTGCTGCAAAGTTTATGCATTCCTTAAATGAATGAGAAGCTACTGTTAAAGGATTAAGGGTCATTTATACGAAGTAGAGGATAGTTGAAGTTACAGGGTTGCCACAGGAAGGGGAATTGTTTCCAGAATAAAAAGGCGCTAGAAGCACCAAAGAAGAGTTTACACTTCACTCAGATGGACCTTTAACGGTGGACAAGCAAGGAACCAAGAGGGTTTCCCTAGCAGCAGAGTGGCCCCAGGTGGCTTTATATGTAATGAAATACATTACTTGCGAAGGGAGGTATTCAAATTTACATTCACCCCATTTCAAATTACTTAGTCATTTACGACATGGTGGGAGGGTGAATGTCCCTAATTTTCTATACCACCTCATTTTCATAAGTGCCAAAGAAACACGAAAGAATGGAAATCGTTATGTCAACCATCATGGTTTGATTAAATTTCTTGTAGAAAATTCTCTTAGAGACATTTCACAGATGGAATGAGGGGTATTTGAGGACATATTGTAGTTTAGGGTTGAAGATGCTCCTGTTGCATATGATCTAATAGTTTAAAAAGAAAATGTTGAAGAACCCTCTTCTCCTATGATGTCTGCAAATAATGAATTGTTCATCGCTGAAGGAGCTATGGTTGTTATGGAAGAAGAGATAGTTGAGACAAATGTGGAGCAACCCTCCACTTCTCTTCAAGGATAATCACTATCTTCTAAAAAAAAAGGGAAGGAATTGGAAATAATTGATGCAGATGAAGAACCTATGGCTTAGCCACATGCAACTCAAGTTTCTCCTGCAACCAAGAGGTGTAAGTCTAAAAGAAAAATTCCTACAGCAAAGCCACAGGTAGAAACATTCCTACAGCCACTCCAAAGGTTTATGTAAGAAGGACTCGAAGTAAAACCTTGAAGGGTCATCCAATAGGTGATCCAACAGAGGTTATTTTTGTGGAAACATCAGATGGGGGGAGCCCTACATATGTTCAAACCTAGAAGGAAGATGATGTAGATAGACTATCAAATCTTGCATATGTGGCATAGCAGCTTGAGGAACCTGTTGAATAGATTCCACGGCCTAAGGTAACACCTATTAGATCTCCATCCCTAAGTAGTTTATCTATTGCATTAACATTTTATAGACAATGGGAAATAGAGAGGGCTAGATTGCAAGGGGTTATTGACAAACAACAAAGAGAAATTGAAAAGAGAGATATAACAAAATTGAAGAATTAGAGGCTAAGGTTGAAAAAATCACTAGTATGGTCCCCGAATCGATGCAATGTAGGGCACTGCCAAGGGTTTATGCTCTACATTTAAGGGAGCAGTATTTAAATTTCAAATTGAACCGCATTGTCAGGGACCTTATCCCCTCTTTAGAAACCCCTAAGGAATTTTATGATGCTTACTAGACTTCTCCAGCAGCTGTGAAAAATTTGTTATGTGAACTTTATTTACATAACTATGTTGTAGCTTCAGATAGTGAGTGGAATCCTTTGTTATATATTGGTGATATCCATATAAAAGCTTTAATGTCATGGATTCAAAATGAGATCACCATGGGGGCACAAGCCAAAGCATACAAGGATTTTGAATTTGATTGTCCATTGCCATTGAGGAAGGAAGCAAAAGAGCCAAGAGTTCTTTATTATGAATGGAAGAAGTTGTTGGTAAGGCAAGATGTTAGGAATCTAGTGTTGTCGATGAGGGAAGAAATATACCAAGCATATGAGAATTTAGTTCAGACTAAAAGTGCAACTGCAATCGATGGTTTAACTTAGTGCTGGAATAACTTACTAGATGAATTGAAGCAGGGAGAACCTCATTCACTGCCAAATTTCTAGGTAGCTAGGCAAAGAGCGCCTAGATATATACAACTGGGCAGAGAAAAGACCAATAACTGGTTACCTTTGATCTTTTAGCCTCCTATTCTTATGTGGCCACTATTGGGATGTAAGACTACAGATAATCCCTATGAAGTAGTTACAAAAGAAGCTAGATGGTCCAGGTTGGAAACGATGAAAGGATTTTACTGGAATTTAGCTTTAGGAGGAATAGGTCAAGGAACCATTGGTGACCTAAGAGTTAGTGCAAGAATAAAAAAATTTCCTCTTGCTGGAGGATCATCAAGATCTTAAAGTTGGGGGGCATGATGAGTTGAGACATTGGAATATTTTTATCCTTAGAACTTTTGAGCTTTTGTCATATTTTGATTTACATAGTAGTAATGATGTATCAGAAGTTTACTATATGTATTTCATATGTTAGCCTGAACCTATTAAAACATGTTTTGTCTTTGCCAGTTTATTCCTGTAGCCATGCGATTTATTCCTGTTGTCATGCAGATTGTTAAGGGCAATATCATGTGTGAAATTAATAGATGTCCTAATTAAATAAAATACGTATGTATGTTCTTGTATGTTATTTTTTTTGTAGTGCAGGGAATAAATGATGCTACAGTGGAAGCTCACCTATCACGCCAGTTGAAGGAAGAGATATTCAATAAGATGATCGAAGGATCGAACAACAGAAATGCTAAAAAGCATAAGGAACGACATAGGAGGAGAAATCACGCGATACTATCGATGTCTAACTCAAGTGCATGTTTTGATCGTGGTTCGGTTTAGATCCGCATTTTTAGTATCTTAACTCCAGCTATCTCCTTTCTCATTTAGTTATCTGCATCTTCTCTTTGGCATGATCAGTGTTGTCTAAAGTAGATGATTTGTTTTAAAATAAGCTCCCTATCTCTTCTCATGGGTGATATAGAAAAAAGAGAGAAAATCAGAGAAGAGGATTTTTACAAGTGTTTTTTAGTTTCTTTTCATATTGAATCATGTAATGACTTCCAAAGAATGATAAATAAAAATATGTTATTCTGAGCACTTAGAGTTGTTTTTGGAAAGCCTGGAATCACTCACCCAAGGGGCCCACTTGGTGAGTGTTCCAGTGCATTTGTTAAGATTAGTTTTCTTTCCTTAGCTGTAGTAGACGTTCTTGCATTGATTGTTCCTGCAACCACTGGAAACAGATCCACTGACTATTCCTACAACCAAATGAAAACAAAGTAATTTCTATTTAATTGAACTTAGCCAGTATTGCTTGAATGAATTTATGTTAATGCAGAAGTTTTCCTATAGCCTTTCAATAGTTTCAATTATTGCTTATCTTTTCTGCATAATGTTAGTTGCTACAATAATGTAGAGTAGCTATTGCAAGAACTTAATGCATATATAGTGCAGACCCATTTCAAGCGTTATGTCCCTGGGTTGACAATCAAATGAACACTAGCTATAGAAATAGTGACTTTACCAAGTGAATGTCCAAACTTCAGGTTGAGACTTTAATTAGAGTTATAATTCTTATTGTTGGGTTGAACACTCACCAAGCAGGTAGTCAAAGGCCAATTGCATCAAAGCCAACTGTGGGGGATGCAGGTAGATCCCATAGAGTATTTGTTGTGGTTGATGACCGCTAGGCTGAGCATCAGAGTACAATGATTGAGACTACAGGTGTGTTGTGTGTGTAGTGTCCTAAAATGGTGACACTTGCAATTTCGACTACATTTGGGTCTTCACGATGGCAGCACAACGTTGAACCTAAATGGAGACCCCGAAACCTATTTATGACACCAAAAAATGCATTTTTCAGTACCCTGGCCTGATCCTCCTTGCACCCTGCTGTCCCGGGAGGTGGGACCATGGCACCCAGTGCCCTGGTCCCTAGCCCTATTTTGGGTCTGGTCTCTTTTGGGCATCGGGTCTTTAAGTTTGCAAATTGGAAAATATTATTTCTAGGTCGGCCTAAGGTCAGAAAAATTAGTCTATCAGCCCTAATTGACAAGTATATAAACTACATTTCCCCTCCCATTTGAGGAGGTAAAAAAAAGGCAAAAAAGGAAAAAGAGGAAAATATATGCAAGCAAGAGGCGGAAGCGATATTCAAACATTCAAACATTCAAGCATTCCTTCAAGCAATTGAGCATTCTAAGTCTCCATTCAAGGCTAAGTGTTGCATTCAAGACAAGGATTCAACCATTGAAGAGGAGATCACTTACAACATACAAAATACAACATTCATCACACCTTCGCATGTAAGAATACAAACATTCTTACAACAAGGTTGCAGGTACACGGCTGTAAATGAAGATCTGGAACCCTTGTGCAGAGACGAACAGATCCCCCTTCGTTTCACGGATTTTTCGGAGGACCGTGTGCACGCCGGGCGCCATTGTGCCATCAAATTTCGCCCGAATTTGCATAACAGCATCATCTCGACATTTTACTACTAATTCCAGGTCCGCAGCTTCATCCTGTATCCCTATCTTTGTTTATAAGAGAATCTTTCTTACTTTGCATGCATTCCTAGTTCAATCTTTCTATCTACATTCTTTAGAAAAGAGGGTATCCTTGATGTCTCAACCCTTGAAAATCATTTAGAATCTAGTCTTGCATTGTGTGGGATTGGATCTTGTGGGTTTCAAACCCTCTTTTGAATGTAAAGTCCCTACTAAGTGAAAACCGTCAATCCTAGTGACCCCCTTTCTCCTTGGAGTGGGGGAGAACACCTAGGGTTCGATTTTCCGCTTTACATTTTGGTGAACCTGACGTGAACATCCTAATTCTGATTATTCATGGTTAGATCTGAAAAACTTGCTTCCTTAATTACATTTTCATGTTTGATCTTTTGCAAATTTTAGAGGTTAATTGCATAAAAACCCTAAAATTTTCTGTTTAGTAATTGAGCTTGTGAAATGTTTAATTGTTAATGCTTGTTTCAAATCTACCCTTCTACTGCAAATTATCAAATCATATTTGTGCTTTAATTTTGAAAATTAATTGGTTAAGTGTCAAAACCCTAATTTTTAAAACCCTCTTGATTCAACCTTTAACTGATGATTTCACTGATTAAAACACCTCCAAATCGGCTGTAACTTTGGATTCTGCAACAAAATCATAATATCTCTCATCCTGGAAAATTTGGAAAAAAGTTGCGAGGACCGTGTGCACCCTGAGCGCCATCGTCCCCGACATTTAATCCAAAATTTTGGGAGCTAGATCTTACTGTATTTTTCTGCTAAAATCTAGAATTTTGGCTAATTTCATTAATTCTAACACTTTCAAAATTAAAGTCAAAGTTGGTCTAGGGATTGCTTGGATTAAGGCTTCTAATCATTCAAAAATTGTTGAAATTGAAATTCATGTCAAAATTGTGCTTCTTACCATCCTAAATCTGAAAAGTGTGTTGGCATTCATTCGAAATTTCAGTGCTTTATTCAAATTTTTGCAATTTGTGACTTTTCAAATTAAATATTTAATTGCGACAACCTTGATTTCCACTTTCAAAATTGAATTTTGCATGAAATTGAGTCAATTTTTAAATTTCAAAACCTGCATTGCTTTTAGTATTCCCTCTAAAATCATAAAATTCAAAATTTCAGTTTCCCTCTCTTTTTCAAAATTCAAATTTTGCATTTTTCAACAATCTTGGTAGGGTTCAATTTTGAGATTGCAACTTTAATTTGGCCTATCTACAGATCGTAAAATCACTCAATTTTTTCAAGTTAGCTTTAAAATCATCATAACTTTCATCCCTGAAAATTTTGAAAAAAGTTGCGAGGACCATGTGCACTCCGTTCGCCACGGTCCCAGACATTTTTTTTGAAATTTCGGGAGATTGTCCTGATTGCATTTAACAACTTAAATCTAGGAGATTGGCTGATTTTACTGAAATTTGCTACCTCTAAAATTCAAAATTTTCTCTCTCTCCCTAGTGCATGAGTTTTACAACAATAAGCCCTACTTACACTATTCCCGTTAGACGAAGCCTTAGAATTAAGTCTTTCCAAGGTTTAATTACTGAGGAGATGGAACCTAATTTGAATGGCCTCTTTAATGAGGACACGGGTAATTCCTCTAATCCTCTTAATGATGAAGAAGCTCTCCATGAGGTTTCTGTAGAACAACTTTCGAAATTGGATAACCAATTTGACGATTTTCGACAATGGATGTCTCAAGAATACCCCGATAGTCAAGCTCTTCCCTTAATTGAGGGTCTAAAACGTATGGTTCAAAATGATAAGAATGGAATTGATATTTTGCGTAGTATTGCACACATTGTGGATTCGAATGTGATGCCTATGAAGAGTTGTGCTGAAACTTTGGGTTATACACAACCTCCTACTCAAGTCAATCATTCTATTCCTTTGACAACTTCTATTGCTAGTATACCTACTTTCACATCAAACATAATGACTACTTCAATACAAGACATTCCACCTATGATCACCAGTCATGGGGGCAATCCTTCTTCTTCAATTAACCCTCTTCCTTCATTCAATTTGACTTCTTCATTCATTCCTTCAATAAGTGTTCCTATTACATCTCCGCAAGTGAGACATAGATTTTCGATCGCATTGAATTGGTTCCTGATGTGAAACCTATTTTGAGAGCTCCATATCAGATGACTACTTAGGAGTTGAGTAAGTTGAAGTTGCAGGTAGAGGAATTGTTGGCCAAGGGGTTCATTCATCCTAGTGTTTCTCCTTGGGGTGCATCGGTTATCTTCATTAATAAGAAAGATGGTTCTCTTCGGTTATGCATTGATTACCAATAGCTAAATAAGGTAACCATATGGAATCAATATCCATTGCCTCAGAGAGATGATATTTTTGATCAAGTTAAGGGAGCCAAGGTGTTTTCTAAGACTGATATGAAATTTGGGTATCACCACTTGCACATTCATGATGCATACATTCATAGGACACCGTTTCATACTCATTATGGTCACTATGAGTTCACAGTGGTGCCATTTAGGTTGACAAACATGCCTTTAGTGTTCATGAGTCCTATGAACAGGTTTTTTCAAACCTACCTTGATCATTTTTTTCTTGTGTTTTTGGATGACATATTGATTTATTCTAGATCTATGGAAAAGCATGAGTGTCACTTGCGACAGGTATTGCAATGCTTGAGGGAGAATCAACTTTTTGCAAACTTGGCGAAGTGTGACTTCTTCCAGTAAGAGGTGAGATATATTGGTCATATAGTTTTGGGAGAACATGTATCCATGGATTCTTCTAAGACCCAAGCTATTGTAGATTGGCCAGTGTTGACCAATGTTTCTGAGGTTCAAAGTTTCATGGGTTTGGTTGGATATTCCCACTGCTTTGTTCAGTGTTTTTCCTGGATAGGTCACCCGATCACTTCTCTTCAGAGGAAAGGGAAGAAGTTTGTTTGGTCAGAGCAGTGTGAGGAAACTTTTTGCACCTTGGAGGAACTCCTTGTTAGTGCTCTGATTTTGGTAGTTCCTGATCCATCCAAAGATTTCATGGTATGCACAAATGCCTCTCTAGAAGGTATAGGTGCAATGCTTATGTAAGATAGACATGTGGTTGCCTATGAGTCTTGCAAACTCAAGGATAATGAGTTGAACTACCCAATTCATGACTTGGAGTTGGCAGCTGTAGTGCATACATTGGTTAGATGGAGACATTTCTTGTTGGGGTGTCGGTTTGAGTTGCATAGTGATCACCACAGTTTGCAATATATTTTCATGCAACCAAACTTGAATGCTCGACAATGAAGATTGATGGAATTCCTCTATGAGTATTATTTTGAGGTTCGATATATTCAAGGGAAAGAGAATGTAGTGGCAGATGCTTTGAGTTGTAGGCACCATGAGGTTGTGGCATTTTCCCTTGGTGTGGACTTGAGTTAGAGAATTCTTGGATTTCTTCCTCAAGACACCTGGTATCAGGATGTTAGAGCTGTAGTGGAGTCCGGAAGACCATTGGAGGGTAGATATTCTGGATATACTCTTGAGTCAGATTGTATTCTTCGACATCTTGGACAAATCTATGTACCTCCTTTGGAGGGTCTTTGCATTTTGATCATGACTGAGGCCCATCATACACCTTATTCGACACACCCTAGTGTCAAGAAGATGCACACAAAGCTTAGACAAATATATCATTGGGATGGTATGAAACATGACATTGCTGATTTTGTATCAAAGTGTTTAGAATGTCAGTGGGTGAAGGTGGAGCATCAGCACCCTATAGGGCTTTCACAACTTAATTTGATACTGGATTGGAAATGGGATATTATTTCCATGGATTTCATATTAGGGTTGCTTGTTTCTTCATGTCATCATGATACCATCATGGTCATTGTTGATAGATTGACCAAAGTTGCTCATTTTGTTCCTATTTGATCTTCTTATACAAGAACAGTGGTGGCAAGAGTCTTCTTGGAAGATGTGGTGAGGTTGCATGGGATCCCAAGGCGGATTATTTTTGATAGAGACCCTGTCTTTACTTTATCTTTGTGGACCTCACTCCAGCATGCTTTGGTAACCCAGTTGAACTTCAGTTCAGCTTATCACCTAGAGACCAACCGTCAGACTAAGCATGTGAATCAGGTTTTGGAGGAGTATGTTATGGATCAACAGTTGAGCTGGGAGGAATATCTTTGCCTGGTGGAGTTTTCTTATAACAACAGATATCACAACTCTATAGGAATATTGAAAAAGTTCTCTTTTCTAGTTTATGAGAAATTTGTAATTGTTATGTATTTTTGTAGGGTAGTACTATTATTTGACTTTGATATTTACTAATTATTCTACAATTTGAGTAATCATTGTATAAACTATTCTTATAATTTGATCAAATTTAAAATAAAAACTAGATTTGAGATTCAAATACTATCTAGTTGGGAGAAATCAAAGAAAGGTTATGAGTAAATTTATAATTGATTGTATCCAAAAAGGTATTATTACCTTGAAAATCATACTAAACTTACAATTGTTGATTGGCTTAAAAATTAGATATAGATTAAATTTCATTTTATATTATAGAAGAATGTAGTGAATATGTAATTCTATCAAACTTTATAATTGATATATACTCGTACCCTTCTAATATACATGTAATATTACTCTAACTTTGGCATTCTTGTAAGTTGATCAAATTTAAAATAACAAATTACAAAAGGATTTGGTGTTCAAATATTATCTAATTGGAAGAAATCAATGAAAGGTTGTAATCTAACTATTGTATTATAATAGTTGGACTTTCTATTTGATAAATTCAATGTATTAATAATTGTTTAATATTTGTTATGAGTAAAGGTATAGATGATAGTATCACATATAATATAATATTTCTCTATTCAAAATATGCAAAAAGGTTTTATCACCTTGTAAATATGCTAAACTATATATTTAAATCATTTTGTTTAGTTATGCATTAATGACTATTTATATGGATAAATATGAATTGTGATTTTGTTAATTTATTTATTTAAGATGTCGATCTCTTGAAGTATGGTGTAGTTATATCAATCAATTTACAAATTAAGGGTAAGTAATGAGATGTTAATTAAAAATAAATGCATTCTATGTAGTTTAATACTATAAGTATAATCTAATAGTTTAAATTTATTTATTCATCGATCAATTCTTCTTAAGATGTTAACTAGAGTAAATTTTCATATATTGATTATGCTGAGAATAGCTGTAAATAGTTATTTTATTATGTTAATATATATTATGATCATATGCTAAATCATATAGAATTAATAATAGAAACTAAATTGACATTGTAGTCACATAAATCTGTCCATTTTAATTAAATAAATATTTGCTATTTATTTTATTAATAAATACACTAGCCAACAGTTAATTAAATTAACATTAAATTAATTCCTCTTCAATCATTCTCCTATTAATTAAATAAAATTTTCAATTTATTTTAATTAATTCATTACACCAAATTCACAATCAAGTAAATGAATAAATTCTATTTATTTAATTTAATCCCCTTTCCTCTTTTAAATAAATAAATAAAACATTTATTTAAATCATTAAATTCCCCCCTACTTGCATTCTCCTACAAATGCAAGTTGCAACCACAAGTTGAAATAAATTAATTTTATTTTAATTTAAATCCTATTTTCCCTCACCCGCCAAACCCAGTTGCAATCCTAAATCCCCTTCTAGACCCTTCTAACCACTTTCTAATAATTCCTAATTAGCTTAATCCATCCCCTAAATATTGTCACATTCCTAAGCAACTTGAAGTCATTTCTCAAAGACTCCAAAGTCTTTGAAAAGCATTTAATATTTTATGTGTTCAAAAAGCTAACCCCTAAAGTCTTCCAAACCACTAATGGCTCTTACATGACTATTAATGGCTCTTACATAACCATTTATGGTTAGCTCCCATGGTTAGAGACTTTACCTCTAACTCAACCCTCATTTAATCCATGGGTCTCTTCAAGCATTTATTGCTTTGACCATGGTTATCCTCACTAACTCTTGCACAAGATTTTATCCATTGGATAAAGATATTATTTATTGAATAATGGCTTTATTCTTTCAACTCAACATTAACCTTACCTCCCAAGTTAACCCTCAAGTCATGTCAATCATTTAATGCTTATTGCCTCTTCTCTCAACCCATCTCTTGTTGACATTTGTCATCCTAGGATTGGATTGAAAGCCCTCACATGGATCTTAAGCCCTTCAATCCTGATCCTTGTTGAGATTACTCAATCTCAACCCTCCATTGCTCCATTTTAAATATAAATAGAGCTCATTTCTTCATAATCCAGATCCTGAAAACTTGTATGCATTTAACCTATAGTGAAATTTAAAGAGGATTTAGCATAATCAAATTTACATTTACTCTTTTGGACTGAAATCAACACTAGATTAGACAATATCTCATTTTTAGCTTGTTCATGTTTGCATTTTCATGAGCTTTTATTTCATAATCTTGAATCTCCATAAGACATCCAAAAATATACAAAAAACTACTGAGAGCTACACTCATTTGGGAACTTATAGATGAGAGGAACAAGGGAGTAGCCACTATGAATGTTTTGGTTAGCATTTGGAGGAGTTTAGTTTACCTCTTTTGTATTTGCATGCTTTCCATTTCTTATTTAGTATCTCTCTTGATATGTTTGATTAGGCTATTGTTTAAATTGTGATTTCTAACACTAACGCCTGGTTTTTGTTGCTTATTGTTTGTTCGACTTTACTTTGTCCTAACAATCTCCTTTTTGTAGAGCATCAACCATAAAAATATTGTTTCTTTGTCAAATTCTTATTCAATTGTCCTACACATACCATAAAACTACAAAAATTCAAGGGGAGAATATGATGCACCAAAGCCACACACCACTAAGAGAAAAACAATAAAATAACACACAAGAGGAATCTAAGTTACTTAATGATTTTCCTTATGTACTACACAACAATGTTTCTCCATACATGACTAAATACTATAGTGCAATTTAACTATAAGCATGTGTTTAATAACATACTCAACTTCAACAATAGATAAAGAAGTACATGACTATTTCTTGCTGATCCATGAAACAAGTTTCTTTCCAAGAAAGAAAGCTCCACCAGATGTGCTTTTCTAGTCGTCTATATCTCCAACCCAATCTATATATGTATATGCACATAGTGTAAATTCATCATCTTTAGGATACCATAAACCATACTCGGTTGTTCCTTGTAAATATCTGAAAATCCTTTTCACTGCACTCTCATGATTCTCTCTAGGATCACTTTTGGTATCTTGATATAATACAAATTGCATTCATTATATCCGGTCTAGTCTGATTCAAATATAACAAACCTCTAATCATATATTTATACCTTGTAGGATTTACCGGAGCTGATACATCTCTTTGTCAATTTCTCACTTGTAATCATAGGAGTACCAACCGGTTTAGAATTTTTCATACCAAATTTCTTCAACAACTCTCTAGCATACTTAGTTTGACAAATGAAAATACCTTTATTAGTCTGAGTAATTTGCAAATGTAAGAAAAAACTCATTTCTCCAATCATAGACATCTCATATTCATTATTTATATTATCCGAGAATTCCATACATAACTTTTCCTCACCTCCAAAAATGATATCATCAACAAAGACCTCTACAATCAATATGTCAGCATCAATGATCTTATAATACAAGTTATTATCAATATTGCCTTTAGTAAAACCAAGATTCAAAAGATATTTGTCCAGTCTAGCATACTAAGCTCTAGGGGCTTGTTTCAATCTATAAAAAGCTTTCCTTAATCTGCAAACCATGTTTTTGTCATCTGAAAGTGAAAATCCACCAGGTTGCTCAATGTAGACTTCCTCTTCAAGCTCTCTATTTAGAAATGTGCACTTAACATCCATCTGATAAAGCTTGTATTTCTTATGGGAAACATAAGCAAGAAATAATCTCACAACTTCAATCCTAGCTACTGGAGCAAAAGTCTCATCATAGTCAATTCCTTCCTTTTGAGAATATCCTTTATAATCAATCTAGCCTTGTTCCTCACAACTTATCCATCTTCATTCAATTTATTCCTAAAAACCCATTTAGTTCCAATAACATTCTTATTTTTAGGCCGGGGAACTAAATTCCATGTGTTGTTCTTTTCTATCTGATTCAATTCCTCTCCCATAGCTTTCATCCAACTTTCATCCTTACATGCCTCAACTACTGATGTTGGTTCAATTTGAGAATTTAAGCATACCTCTTCAGCTACCAGCCTTCTTCTTGTCATCCTCCTTTTATCTTGTCTCCAATGATTTGATCTTATGAATGATTCAACCTTACATACCTAGGAGTCTTTTGACTTTCTATTTCTCTGGTCTGATCTTTAGTTATTGTTAAATTTTATGATACTGTCGGGGTAACTAGTTCAACATTCTGTTCTGGCACAGGTGTTACTGGTTAAGTTATGATCATTTCCACTTCCGGTTCCCTCTCATAAGTTCTTATTTGACCTTTGTATTGCTCATCTGTTAGACAGTTCAAATAAATGAAAGAAAACTAAGAGGGGGGGGGGGGTGAATCAATTGTCTCAAGTTAACAGAACCTTAAGCAATTTTAAACTTTAACATCAGAACCCAAAAGATCAATACTAGAACACATAAACCAAATACTGAAATAACGGATAAACCAATTAAGCATAAACAATAATCAGAGAATAAATACCATCCACATGACACCAAGATTTATATGTGGAAAACCCGGTAAAGGGGAAAACCATGGTGGAAAGCCTGCCCACGGTCAGATAATAGTTTTGTAGTAAGTATGTGAATTATAATTGAGGGACCTGCACTTGTAGGAAGGCCAACAACCTAGAGCACATTTCTCATCACAAAAGGAGTCTCACTGACTACATAGAAATATAGACTACAATCCAAAAGAATGAATGAACTGCACAAATAGCATCTACTATGCCTGAATATAGTTCCAGTTAAGCTCAATACTAGAGGACTAAATCCTCTTACATAAACCCAACTCAATCTCTAATGATCAACCAAATCCTTTGCCTAAATGATATTACATTATTCGCACATTACATCCTCACATATATCCCTTTCCTATATCCTAATGATCTACAATGAGATCTTACATCACATATATACAAACCCTCAACCATAAACAAATAGGTCAGCCACCAGACAATAAACCAATTATAAAACATGTCGGCCTAAGACCAAACAAATAATATCCAACCCATAAGAAATCCCAGAAACACATCGAGAGGTCCAATCCATACACTACATTAAGTTAGTCCATAACCTAGGTACACGAGGACCCAAATTAGGTCCACACATCCTAAAGAAATGATCCCAATCAACTAAATCTCAAATAGGATCACCATCAGCATCCTGAATCTCCACCAAAAGTCACACCAACACCACTTATGCATATCATCAAAGATCTTCAACAAATCTCTGCCAGTGAAACCCTCGTCGGAACCACAAACCAAGCTTCCAAGAAAATAGGATAGCATCCAATCACCAGATCAAAACCAACTAACTGAATATGAACATGAATAAGCTAATTCCATAACCAAATCATACTGGAGCACACCTAATCATGTCGGATCGAAACCAACCAAAAACCACACAACCTACTGGGACCAAAAGGGTTTGAGTAAAGCATCCAAAACAACTAGTATTGACATCAATGGCAAAACATCAATGTAACACATAATCAGTTCCTCCAAATGGCCAACAATCTTCCCCTTTGGCATTGACGACAACACTAGATGTGAAAAACATCCAAGTGCCAAGAAATGCCAACATTTCTCCCCCAATAGAAGACAACCAACAATATCCCACTCAAAGTATAGCAATGAAGTTCTGAAACAAAGACCAAATTCCCCCTATTAATGATATCTTTGTAAAGCTTTGTTTTTCACACATATATATACCCCCCTAATGTATACAACTCCTTAAGTTTTTCACATCAATATCTCTCCCCCTTTGACATAAATTCCAAAAATCTGACAAAAATATCAAAGCAAAAACAAAAACCACTGAAACACAAGGCTAACTACTCCTCCTGAGCAATAGCATCCCCACATCAATGCCAGAATGAATAATATCTCTGATAATTCATATCAGACTGATACCAAAAAGCATCAATCAGTTCTCTATCGGAGGGGATGAAACCACTAACTTGTCTCTTTGGTACTCAAATGATTCTTTAGCAAAGGTTTAGTGAAAATATCTGCAATCTTCTCTTTAGTGTTCACATAAACCAGTCTAACTTCATTTTCTTCCACCTTCCCCTTCAAAAAGTTATAATTGATAGTTATGTTCTTTGTCTTAGAGTGAAATACTAGATTCTTTGATATGTCAATAGCAACAGAGTTATCAAGTGAACAACTACCGGTCCAGTGCAATGCACTTTGATATCCTTCAACATTTGCTTCATCCATATAACCCATGTATAGTTGGTGGCAACAACAACATACTCAGCTTTAGCAGTAGATAAAGGAAGTACATGATTGTTTCTTGCTGATCCATGAAACCAACTTCTTTCCAAGAAAGAAAGATCCACTAGAAGTAATTTTTCAGTCTGCAACATCTCTAGCTCAATCAAAATTTGTATATGCACATAAAGCAAAGTCATCATCCTTAGGGTACCACAAATCATATTCAGATGTACCTTGCAAGTATCTAAAAATTATTTTCACTGCACTCTCGTGATTTTCTCTAGGATCACTCTGATATCTAGATGCAATACAAATAATATTCATTATGTCAGGCCTAGTCTGAGTCAAATAAAGTAGACCTCCAATCATAGATTTGTATCTTGTAGGATTTACCGGTGCATAAACATCTTTCCTTGTCAATTTATCACTTGTAACCATAGGAGTACTTACCGGTTTAGAGTCTCCCATACCAAATTTCTTCAACAATTCCCTAGCATACTTAGTTTGATAGATGAAAATATCTTTATCAGTCTAAGTAATCTGCAAACCTAAGAAAATTTTCTTTTCCCTAATCATAGACATTTCAAATTATTTCTCCATATTCTTAGAAAATTCCATGCACAACTTATCTTCACCTCCAAAAATAATGTCATCAACAAATACTTCAATAATCAATATATCATTATCAGTGACCTTATAATATAGATTACTGTTAGCATTACCCTTAGTAAAACCAAGCTTCAAAAGATATTTATCCAACCTTGTATACCAAGCTCTAGGTGCTTGTTTCAATCCATATAAAGCTTTCCTTAACCTGCAAACCATATTTTTATCATCTGAAAGTGAAAAACCATCAGGTTGCTTAATATAAACTTCCTCATCAAGATCCCCATTCAAAAATGTGCACTTGACATCCATATGATAAACCTTATAGTTTTTTATGGGCATTAGAGGCAAGAAATAATCTTACAGCTTCAATCCTAGCTACATGTAAAAAAGTCTCACCATAATCCATTCCTTCCTTTTGAGAATATCCTTTACAAACCAATCTATCCTTATTCCTTACAACTTGACCATCCTCACTCAATTTATTCCTAAAAACCTATTTAGTTCTAATAACATTCTTACTTTTAGGCCAGGGAACTAAAGTCCATGTGTTATTTTTCTCAATCTGATCTAATTCTTTTCCATATCTTTCATCCAATATTCATCTTTACATGCTTCAATTACTGATATCGGTTCAACTTGAGAAATTAAACATACCTCATTAGTTTTCAATCTTCTTCTTGTCATCACTCCATTGTTCTTATCCTATGATCTGATTTTCTGAATGATTCAATCTCACATACCTAGGAGTCTTTTGACTCTCTGTTCCTCTTCATGGTTCTTTAGTTACTGTTGAATTTTCTGATATAGTCAGAGTAATTGGTTCAACATTTTGTTCCAATAAAGATGCTACCAATTCAGATATAATCATTTTCACTATCGGTTCTTGCTCATAAAATCTGATTTGACTTCTATTTAGCTCATCCACCTTGACATTAGCACTCTCCACAATAATCTGAAATCTCTTGTTATAACATCTATATGCCTTGCGGCCACTTTGACTCTTTCACAGCGGCACTGTAGTAGGATTGTTGGTGGAAGGGACCAGATCATATGACATGAAGGTCCCTTTGTGAAGATCTCTGCAACCCATTGTGAACAACTCAAACCCTCAGCTGAGAGGGTCGGCGGCAGGGCTACAGGTGGTCATCGTAGGAGGTCGTGAGATAGCAAGGGTCGGTGTTGGTGATGGGAGCTATAAGCGAGGCCATGTCGAACGTTGGTAATGGGAGCTGTAGGCGAGACCGTGAGGCAACGAGACTGTGCAGGCGGCCATCACTAGAGGTCGTGAGGTAGCAAGAACGTGCATGGTGAGAGGAAGTTGTAGGGGGCGGTGGCAGGAACAATAGGGTGAGTGGCCATCACTGTAGGCCGGTAAAACCAAGCATTGCAAGGTGACCTAAAGTTGTAGGACCCTGTTAGGGTATTCTCCAAGAAGCAAAAGGTATGAAGCAACCATTACAATAATACTAAACCCAAACTAAGAGGTTGAGAGGTGGAAAGACCTATGGGGGCAATAAAGGGAGTTTCAGGTTGGGCGACAGTGATACTGGGCAGCAGTGGAGAGACTTGTGACCTCAGTCAAATGGTGAAGATAACAAGTAACAAAGATCGCCCATTGATTAGGAAAACATGCATTGAGTAACTCAAAATGATGCAGTGAACCATACAACCAGGGTTACTAGGACCTGGACCTGTAGGAGTTAGGAGGGCTATGTGGCAACTACATGATGATATATCAGAGAATATATGCTCTTTTAATGGATTCCAGTGGTTTTCAAGAAGGCTTCAGGATAAGGGGAGAGAATGAAAGATTCCCACTACATCATCTTGTATGCCAACTAGATCGAACACCACAACCCCCATTTGACATTTGTGAGGGGAAACCACTATTCTCATATCATTCTCTATCTGAATCACAGGCTAATCCTGCTAATCTTCCATCATATGTGACTTGGCCAAACAATACCTAGTCGATAAACCCCAAATTTCTTTCAACATCAAACAATTTTCCAATAAACAACTTGTGCCAAGGAGCACCCTTCAAACCAAAATAGATTACATAGAACTGGAGAAAGAAAACCCCTTGCATATTTCTACCCGATACATAAGCATAAAATTTGGATGTAGAAGGAAATGGGAAATGTTTAAATGATATAGCTAAAGAGGGTAGTCGGGCTCCAGTCTCGCCAAAGAACATGATTGATGTTAATACTAGAAAACCAGGCAAATTTGAAGGTGTGTATAAGATCATTTTGTCAGACCACCTTATTCAGCCTCAAATAGATCTACTACATGCCACAACCCTCATTGGTAAAGTTCATTCTACTATTTCTTTTATGCAACTTTCATCTTGGGCTAAACACAATTGGCTAGGCATGAAGGATATTTTTTGATGGATAAGCATTCTCTCTTTTTTATTGCCATTTTTTATTCCAAAGAACATAGAAATAGTGCTCATAGATATAAAGGATGGTTCTGTAAGGGTGTTGGTATTATCACTTTGGCGTGGGTTCCAAATTTTAGTTTGGAGTCAGTTCCCCCTCTTTTCATGCCTTTTTGGATTACTCTCCTGAGGCTCCTGCTTGAATATCGTGATCCAGATATTGTGGAAATTTTGGCTAATCAAATGGGTATTTTTATCAAGCATGATCTTATCCCATATGAACTTGCCCATTTAACCGTCAAGGTATGCTTATTGCTAAACCTCACAAAGCCACTTCCCAAGTCCATTATAATTACTTCCTCCATAGGGAAATGAAATCCAAACATTTGCATACAAGGTACTAGAGATACTGATGACTGAATAGATAAATTGGGTCATTTTAATTCGCAGTGTCAAGGAACGAGAATTGATGTTGTTAGGGTCTACAAGGACTTTGTGACTAATTACCATAAATGCTTCTTTTATCAATCTGCTCCATCTCCTCCTTCTACACCAAGTGGGACAACAAGTATAGTTGACTCAACAGAGAGCTCCGTACCTCTAAATAAAGTTGATAATATTGCAAGACCTTTTCAGGGTGTTCAGTTTCAAGATGTTCCTCCTCTCTCTCTGATTCCTTGTCAATCCTTTTTGGGCCCTATGACCGATGCTTTACTTCCAGCAGAAAAAAGAACAAAGCCCTCCAATTGGAAGAAATCTCCTCAATATCAGGTTGCTATTTCTGGTTTAAGTTCTCTGCAAAAATTTGGGGATAGATACAAGAAAGTATCTTTTAAGATCCACTTCTCTTCAATCCTGATTGATTGGTTGTATAAGAAAATATTTGCTTCCTCTCTCTTTAGGTAGACCACTTCTTCTTTTTTGAGTCTAACTTCTATGGGAACCCTAGAAACTCAATTCCAGGAAATTTATATATCACAGAATGCAAAGGTTAATCTGATTCATAGCTTGATGTTTAATTCCCAACCTTTCCATGTGATTCATCATAGTCCTCCCATTGTTGGATCCTCATCGGATACTCCAAATATTGAATTAATGGCACATGATATCCTTATCTTTGTTGCATCGAACTTGATAGATGAATTTTCTCTTGAGGCATTTCCAAAAATTCAAGGTGTCCCTATTGTTGATGCTATGCCTCTTGCTCTCAATACTTCACCACCCATTTCCTCACTCCTATTATAATCTAGTCAAGTTGAACACCTTGTGGCTGAAGATAATTCATATTAGCTCTTTCAGCCTCCCACACAGTTTGACTTCGATTTTGCTCAACATCTCTCTCTTGCTCAAACTATTTCTTCATCTCCTTTGTTATCTAAAACACCTAAAAAAATAGGTCAAAAGCCAAAGATTCTTAAAACCCAAGAAGAGATCGCAACAGGTATCCAGACTAAAATTGTAGATAATTTTTCACCCCACAGAAGATTGAGAAGAACATGTTGTTCTTCTTGGAAGCAATGAGGATCATATATTGGAATGTCAAAGGTTTGAATGCGTCTGACAAGAGGGGATAGACCAAGTAGCAACTGGATTCCTCCCAAGCAAACATCATTTTATTACAAGAAACAAAGCTTTCAGATGAATCTTCTCAAAAGATTTTTCATAAATGGACTTTATGGGATTTCATACATATTCCTGTAGTAGGGGCTTCTGGTGGTATTTAGACCTTGTGGAATTCCAAGACAATCAAAGAAAAAACTTTGAGCCAAGGGACAAATTGGCATCTTATTCTTATTGAAATTTTTGATTTATCCTTTGTTCTCTTTAATATCTATGGCCCAACAACTCCTCAAGAGAAACATGCTCTTTGGAATACTTTATCTTGTCAGATCCAACAACAGGGAGTTCATAACAACATCTTAGGGGGTGATTTTAATGCCATCTTGTCTCAGGATGAGAAACGGGGAGGCAATCCTACTGCATCTAAGGTGATTGAAGACTTTAGATCTTTTGTGTCTGATAATGCCCTTTCTGACATTTTACCTTCTAATGGTCAATTTACATGGACAAACTAGAGAACCTCCCTTCAAATTGCAAGTAGATTGGATAGGTTTTTCACTTCATATGAATGGATCCTTCAAAAATATACTTTTAGCTCTAAAATTCCATCATTCTCTGGATCTGACCATTTTCCTATCTCATTATGCTAGGATAAACATGAAGTTTCTCATCATAGACCTTCTTTTAAGTTTGAAATAATGTGGTTTTAGCACCCACACTTTCATGCTCTTCTTCATCAATGGTGGGTAAGTACCCCCTTCTATAGGGGGAACAAAATGTTTCAACTTTATATGAAATGCAGTTTGTAAAAGCAAATATCAAAGTATGGAATAGGGAAGTATTCAAAAATATCTTTGCAGAAAAAACAAATGTAGAGAAGGAATTAAAGGATGTCAATGAACTTATCTTTTCTACTGGGATTAATCCAGAAACTTTCTCAAAACAGAAGCATTTACAAAGTTACTGGTAAGAATTGTGCTCTATAAGGAGGAGTATTGGAGACAAAAATCAAGGGAGCTATGGCTAAAGAAGAAGACAAAAATACTAAGTTCTTCCAGGCATCTACAAAGATTAAGAAAGCAACATCTACTATCTTTTTTTATAAATACCTCTTCTTCGAGGGTAAAATTAACTAATGAACAAGAAATTAGGGAAGAGGGCAAACTCTTCTATAAAAATCTTCTTGCTCCATCCCCTCCTTTTGTTCCTGAGGAGTCCAATTTTGAGATATTGCTAGATTCCATCCCTTTTCTGATCTCACAATGTGATAACGATTATCTGATGCAACCTTTCTCTCTTGTTGAATTACAAAAGGTGGTAGTTTCGATGGCTCCTGACAAGTCTCTAGGCCTTGATGGTTTCACCATACTATTCTTTTAAAAGAGTTGGGACATGTTAGGCTTTGATCTTTTAATGGCTTTGGAGGAGTCAAGACAAAAATATTTTATTCTCAAGAACTTCAATCTAACCCATCTTGCTCTTATCCCCAAATCCAATAACCCTCAATCTTTTGCAGATTATAGGCCTATCTCCTTGTGTAATTCAGTGTCCAATATTTTCACAAAAGCTATCTATCGTCAGTTAAAATCCTTGATACCTAGAGTAATATCTCTTTAACAAGGAGGTTTTGTTCCTAGTAGGGAAACATTGGAAGGTGTGCTTGTGGCCCATGAAGTTTTTCACTCAATTAACTCTTCACAGTCCCCTGCTTTCATAGCTAAATTAGACATGTTGAAAGCATATGATAAAGTGTGTTGGTCCTTTCTTTTGAGAGTGCTTAAAAAGTTTGGCTTTTCGGATAAGTGGTGCAAATGGATCAAAAATTGTCTCTCTGGGGCACATTTTTCAATTATTGTTAATGGTAATCCTTTTGAGTTTTTTTGAGCCACTCAAGGAGTTCGACAAGGTGACCCACTATCACCTTTTCTCTTCATTATCATGGCAGAAGCTTTTAGTAGATTGGTCAATAATTAGTTGAGTCTGGGTCTTTGGAAGGGGGTATGCATCCCTAATACCTCAATTTCTATCACTCACACTTTATTTACAGATGATACACTTTTATTTGGTTGTTCCAATATTCAAGAAGCAAGGCATATTAAGAAAATGTTGGACATATATACTTCTGGATTTGGGCAGAAAATCAGTGCGCAAAAATCTAAATTATTCATATTCAATACTTCTGAAATGGTGTCTAACAACATTATTCAGACATTGGGCTTTTCGTTGGATTCTCTTCCATCATCGTACATGGGTATCCCTTTCTTTATGGGAGCAGCGAAACCTTCTTTTTGGAATTTTGTGATTGACAGATTAAAAAGAAAAATTTTTGTGTGGAAAGCTAGATGGTTATCTCTATAAGGCATAATCCTTCTTGTCAAAATTGTTTTGGCTACAATTCCAAACTATTACATTTCAGTCCTTCAAGCCCTGAAATCTATTTTTTCTCATATCGAGAAAATTATTTGGAATTTTATTTGGAAAGGTTATCTTTCGGAAGATAAAAAGATCCCACTTGTGTCTCTCAACAAAATGACTTCAAGCAAATCTATGGGTAGGGTTGGTCTGCACGATCTTTCAAAAAGGAATAAGGCCTTTGGGGGATAGTTGGTTTGGAATATTTATGAAAAACACATGCTTTATGGTGTCAAATTATGTAAGCAAAGTATTTAGATACTCCTACCCCATCACGTATATTTACTATCCTTGATCCTCCATCAAGGTCTGTAGTTTGGAACTTCATAATGGAATCTAGGAATCTGATCGCTAGATATTTATCCTGGCAAGTACATAATGACAAAGATGTCAACTTTTGGCATGATTCATGGAGTGGTCTCCCCCCTCTTAATCTTGAGGAATCACCAGTAGATGCGATCCCTATATTTACTACTCATTGGAGTTCTCACCTTTATGATTACATAGAAGATCTTGAGAAGCCATCAAATCGTGTCATTTGGAAGAAGCCAACTCTACTCCCAATCTCTCCATGTCAAAAGGTAAAATTTTCTTTGATTCTCAAGAACTGCATTATATTTATCTCTAATGATTTGGACAAATTGATATGGTTCCCTATGAATAATGGAAAGTACTCTATCAAGGAAGGGTATAAGGCAATTCATCATATGTCTGTTCAAATCTATTCACAAAGAGCCTATAATTTATGTTGGAACAACAGTGTTCTTCCCAAGGTAGGAATATTTACTTGGCTTGCTCTACATAAGAGAATACTCACCAATGAGAGACTTATTAAATTGAATATTGCACATCCATTTGCTTGTGTACTTTGTGGTGAGCACAGTGAAACGTTAGATCATCTCCTCCTCCAATGTGATTTTTCTCACTATTGTTGGATGTTTGTGCTTGATAAGATTTCCTTTAGTACCCCTCTTCAAAATAATGTATGGGATTTATTCCAGTCATGGCCAGTCTTATACTCATCCTCTCTTTTTGCATGTATTTGGAAAGTGATCCCATCCATAGTAGTATGGTCACTTTGGTGGGAAATAAATAAGTATATTTTTAGAAAGAAAATATCTCCTCTTTCTGATGTCTTCAATTATATTGAAAAATCAATATCAGAACTGGTTAATGCTCATGTTTCAAATCAGTTCAATTCAAATAGGGAATTTACTTCTTGGGATGGTCAAGTTATTAATTACTAGAAGGGTATTTCTATTCCTGTATCACCTTGTCTTCCGAGAGTGAGAACTAGTAAAATTGATAGAAATAAAGTGAAATGGTGTCCTCTGGATTCAATGCATTTCAAATTGAATTTTGATGGCTCCTTTAAAGGAAACTTGGGTGATGTAGGGATAGGAGTATGCATAAGGGATCACACAGGATGTGTTTTTGCTTTGAAATCTTCTTTTATTCCACTGGGTGCTAACAACTTTGCAGAGGCATATGCTTTACTTTAAGGCATTCTACTAGTAAAAAATCTGAACATCTCTTATATTCACATTGAAGGCGATTCAACTATTATTATTAACGCTTGCATAAAGAGAAATATTGGCAATTGGTAGTGAAGATATTTACTTGAACAAGCATGGACACTTATTGATATATTTTCAAACTTACCATTTCACATGTGTATAGAGAAGGGAACTGGGTTGCAGATCATTTGGCAAATATGGGAAGTTCCAAGGTGGAACTTAATATGATGGGTCTAAATTGTGATTTTGATTCTTATCCAATTCTCAAGGGAAAATTTTTGGAGGATATGGGTACAGGATAATATTTCATATAGCTATGCAGTGGTCTTTTTCATAATGATATAAATTGGTATGTGTGGTATTATAAGTGTAGGGTCCTGTAGTTCTACTATATCTGTATGATGTGAATGGATATTGATTTGAGAAGAGTGCTGGATTGCAAGTTGGATAAATACAAAAGTGAGATAGATTATGGACTACTATGTAAATGTGTACAACTCTCGTGATGTTTTGGTTCGGAATTCACCTTGTTCAATATATTCCAAAAAGAATTCGATACTGGGGGATGATTTAGGGCACTCGGTATTCTGGACATTATAAGATATATTATGTTTTTTGGCATCTTAGAGATTTAAGTCTCTCAACATTTCTATGTATTGTAGAGCAAGGATAAGAGTTTTTCTTACTGGTTCTTTTCTCTGAGAGCTCTTTAAATCAGCTTTTGTAAAAGAAATATATAAATAATTAAAATATATTAAGTGGCACAACCACCTTTTTTGAAAAAAAAAAACCATCTATATGCCTTGCTTTCATTAGAATAACCAAGAAATATGCCTTCATCACATCTAGGATCAAATTTGCCAATGATACCATATCTCCTGATATAACATTTACTACCAAATATTATGAAATACTTAACTGTAGGTGTATTGCCAAACCATAATTCATAAGGTGTCTTACTAGTTTCTCCTTTGATATATACTATGTTGAATGTATAAACCATTGTGCTCACTACTTTTGTCCAGTAGATATGAGGTAGACTAGCTTCCATCATCATTGTTCTAGTAGCATCCAAGATAGTTGTGTTCTTCCTTTTCATAACTCCATTCTGTTGAGGTGTCCGAGGAGTAGAAAATTGTCTCCTAATACCATGCTTCTCACAAAAGTTATTAAACTCATCGGATGTGAATTCTCCACCATGATTTGACCTCAAACATTTAATCTTCAATAATGTCTCTATCTTAACTTTAGCCTTAAGATAAATGATGAGCGGGAGTGGGAGTGTGGGAGCTAGGGTTTTGGTTGTTGTTGAGGAAGGAGAGGAATCAGACGATAATGAGGACAATTGCTTGGGAGCCTTGGCTATGGGTATCGCTACCTGGCTTGACCTGGATGCTTCGCGATGCCCCCTTTGCTCCCTCTTTCTGGTGGATCGACTTATGGGGTCTCTCATTGAGGCGGCTGTTTGGGCTACTACTACTGTGGGCTTAGTGGTTCGGAGCCAGTGGGGATTTCTTCTGGCGGCTCTCTCTTCCTCTCTTGTCTACTGGGTCAGTCTTGTTAGGCCATTTCTCTTTGCTTTGGCTTGTGTCCCTTCTTTGCTCCCTTTCCCCTATTGGGTCGAAGGATTTTGTGCTTGCAGTGCTTCTTTTTTTTGTTTTCCTCCTCTCGAACTAGGATTTGTGGAGCTCTTTTGATGCCCTTTGGGTGGAAATGCCTTGGTTTTGGGCAGTTTCTCAACACCCTTCTCTCTATGTGCCTGTTAAAAAGGTTTTATCTCCTATAGAGGTGGAGATATCTTTTGCGGAAGGAGTTGGATGCTCTTGTTCCGAGGCGACTCTGCTGGGCACATGTTGTTTTGGTTTTGGACTGTAGTTGGTGTGGCCTATTCTTTTGAAGAAATTTTGTTATCTCCCTATTGAGGTGGGGGTTGTTTCTTTGCTGTTGGAGTTTTGTTACACTTTTGGTGGTCCTATTTCTTCTATGCGGGCCCTCGGTGCTTCCACTGTTGGTTTCCTTTTGAGGGTTTTTTTTCTTAGTACTCAGTCCCATGGATCTCTTCTTGAGGCATTGTGCCCTTCTATGGAGGTGGAGTGGCTGCTTGGTGTTTGGGTGGTTAAGGGGATTTTTGGTGCTTCCTCTCCTAGTTTGGAGGACCTTTCTCTTGAGGCTGGTGATTATTTGGTTGCTGGATCTTTTCTCTCAAGCTCTTTTCTGTCTTCTCCTATTGATGTGGAGAGTGCGGTGATGCTTTTTTGGATGGATACCTTCCTTATTGGGCCTCTATTTCAGCTCAAGGTGGTTGAAGGTACCACTTCAAAACCCTTTGAAGTGGTTCTTGGGAGCCATTTCAAAAGCTAGTTTTAAGGTTAGGGAAGCCTTTCAAAATCCCTATATCTCTAGGTATCTTGTTTTATTTTCATTGTCTTTTCTTATCTGGCTAGTTGTTGATAGTTTTCATGGGCCCAGTCCAGATTGTGGTTGTTTCTGGTTATGGGCTAGTCATGATTTTTTGTGTCTGAAGTCTCTATCTCAGGTCAAGGGAGCTGGAAAATTCCTTGTTGTTTGGCTGAGGGTGCATGCTAACCCTCATCATAGTTTGAATCTTTAGATTAGTTGGTGTAGCCAGCTTATTTTATATTGATTATATCTTAAGTGTTTGGCTGGTTCTTCCTGCTAGTGTTTCCTGGCTTTTGCTAGCTTTTGTCGGCTCAGTTTTGTTTGGGCTGCTAGTTTTTCTGGTTAGTTTTCTTGGGCAGCATTGTTCTTTGGGTTCCAAATCCTGGTAAAATCTGAGGGTTTTGAGTCCCTCCAAAACTTGTTGTAAGGGGTTTTTGGTCCCCTCAAAACCTATTTTTCCCATTTTCAAAAACTTCAGCCTTAAGATTTTAAAATTTTTAAAATCCTCATATTTCTACCTTAGAAAAGTAACCCACATCATTCTAGAATAATCATCAATGATTAGCATAAAATATCTATCACCTTGAAAACTTTTAACTCTAGCAGGGCCACACAAATCAGTATGAATAAGATCAAGAACATCATTAGATTTATCTTGTATACTCCTAAAAGAGGTTCTAACATGTTTTCCCATTTGACATTCTTTACATACCAGATTATAGGGCTTTACAATCTTAGGTATATCTCTAACTACCTTAGTTGAATCGATCTTAACAATGCAATCAAAATTCACATGACATAGCCTTTTATGTCATAGCCAACTCTCATCAATTTGTGAAATCAAACATGTCTTCTTACCGAAATTTAAATGAAATATATTACCTTTTTTCTGTGTACCAGTTGCAATTTCCAAACCAGATCTATTAATGATTTTGCATTTTCCATCCTTGAATTGAAATTGAAATCCCTTATCCACCAATTGTCCTACACTCAAAAGATTATGCTTCAAACCTTCAACAAAATAAACATTATCAATATTGTGCTTCTCTCCAAATCTAACCAGATCACCATCAAATTCTTGCAAAGATAGAAATTTCCTTTTATCTCCAGTCATATGATGTGAGCATCCACTACCAATTACCCATTCATACTTGTCTTCAATTTTAGTAGCAAGTGCCTTCTCTTTAGGTACATTCTCTTCCAGTGCTTGAACATCTTCCTTGATATCCAGGAACACCCATTCCTTCCCATTGGCGGAACCACTAGTAGAGTCTTCTACCGGTTCATCATCAGAATCAGTCACACCTTCCTCATCCGCTATGTAGCATGATTTGTCTATTTTTTTCTTGTACTTATACTTGTTCTGATATCCAGGGTTAGGCTTAAAATATCTTCTAACTCTTTCTTCAAATCTTGAATTCCTTTAAGGATATCTAGATGCAAAATGACCAATCTTATTACATGCAAAACATTTAAAAGGTTCTTTTCCTTCATACTTACTTCCTACCAGTCCTTTAGGTACTCTTCTAGCAAATAGTGCTTTGCTTCAAGTTTCTCAAACTCATCATCTTCTCTCTTCATATCATCTAATTCCTTTGCATATAAGGCTTTCCAATCTTGCTTATCAGTTGATGATGCAGATGCATGAAAAGAAGGTTCAGTTTTCATAGCTCCAAAAGGTCCAAATTCTTCAAGCTCAAAAGAAGATAATTTCACAACCAAGGTATCTTTTTTGACAAAATTATTAGCCATTGTTCTCAATTCATTAATTGTAGTAGCCTTCATCTTGTAAGTCGATGGAAAATCTCTCAGAACTTTAGAAATAATTTCATCTTCACTCAGAGTTCTACCACAACATTGAATTCCCATAACAATCTCATTTACCCTTTCCATGAATGCAAAAATCCTTTCATCTTCTTCCATCTTCAACTTTTCATATGTCACCCGGTAACCATAAAGTTTAGCAATCTTCATAGTGGGGTCACCTTTCATTAAGAGTCTCCAACTTATCCCATATAGCCTTTCCAGATGATTTGTCAGTTAATCCCATTATTTGCTGATTAGAAATTGCACACAAGAGGGCTTCTCTTGCTCTACAATCATTATCAAGCTCCTTATCCAAGTTTACCAAAGGAGGACTGCCAAATGCCAGATTATGAGGTGTAACACTATTCTGTGTGATCTCCCAAATCTCCTTACCGAGACATCTCAGATGAGTCTCCATTTGAATCTTCCATACGGTGTAATTTGTTCCATCAAGCCTAGGAATATCTCTCTGAAAGATAGCTCCAGATGAACTAGATGAACTTGAACTATTAGTCGCCATAAGATCTTCCTCAAGCAGTTAATCTTTCTATAGAGAGGACCAGAGCTCTGATACCAATTGTTAGACAATTCAAATAATCGGAAGGCAATTGAGAGGGGGGGCAAGTGGATTAGTTGTCTCAGATTACCAGAACCTTAAGAAATTTAGAAGTTTAATATCGAAACCCAAAAGATTAATACTGGAATGCATAAACCAAATACCAAAATAGCAGATAAACCAATTAAGCATAAACAATAATCAGAGAATAAATACCATCAACATGTCACCAAAATTTATACATGGAAAACCCAGTAAAGGGAAAAACCATGGTGGGAAGCCTACCCATAGTCAAATAATACTTTTGCAGTATGTATGTGAATTAAAATTGAGGGGCCTACACTTGTAGGAAGGCCAACAACCTAGAGCACACTGGTCATCACAAAAGGAGTCTCACTAACTACATAGAAATATAGACTACAATTCAAAAGAATGAATGAACTGCAAAGATAACATCTCCTATGTCTAAATACAGTTCTGGTTAAGCTCAACACCGGAGGACTAAATCATCTTACATAAACCCAACTCAATCTCCAATGATCAACCAAATCCTCTATCTGAATGATATTACATTATTCTCACATTACATCCTCACATATATCCCTTTCCTTAATCCTAATGATCTACAATGAGATCTTACATCACATATATACAAACCTTCAACCATAAAAAAGTAGGTTGGCTACCAGACAATAAATTAATTACTCAATTACAAAAAATGTCGGCCTAAGACCAAACAAATAATATTCAACCCATAAGACATCTCGGGAACACATCGAGAGGTCCAATCCACACGTTACATCAGGACCCAAATTAGGTTCACACACGCTAAATAAATGATCCCAATCAACTAAGTTTCAAAAAATGATCACCATCAACATCCTAAATCTCCACCAGAAGCCGCACTAATACTACTTATGCATATCATCAAAGATCTTCAACAAAGCTCTATCGATGAAACCCTTGCCGAAACCACAAACCAAGCTTCCAAGTAAACATGATAGAATCCAATCACCAGAACAAAATCAACTGACTGAATATGAACATGAGTAAGCCAATTCCATAACCAAATCATACCAAAGCATACTGGATCATGTCAGATCCAAACCAACCAGAAACTACACAACCTACCGGGACGAGAAGGGTGTTGGTAAAGCATCCAAAATAACTAGTGTTGACATCAATGACAAAACATCAATGCAACACAAAATCAATTTCTCCAAATGGCCAACATCATCCAACTTGAAATTAGCACTCTCCACAATTCTCTACAATCTTTTGTTATAACATCTATATGCTTTGCTTTCATTTGAATAACCAAGAAATATCCCTTCATCACATCTAGGATCAAACTTTCCAATGGAATCATCTCTTTTGATACCAATTGTTAAGATAACTAGTGGACAACTGAGAGGGGGGTGGGTGAATCAGTTGTCAACGGATTATGAAACTTTAAGCATATAAAACCTTTTATTGGAATGCATAAACCAAACACTGGAGCAACAGATATATCAATTAAGCCTAAACATGAACCGTAAACCAAATACCATCCATCCACAACACATAACACCGGGATTTGTATGTGGAAAACCCGATAAAGGGAAAAATCATGGTGGGAAATCTTACCCATAGTCAGATGATACTTTTGTAGTAAGTATGTGATTACAATAAGGGGCCTACACATGCATCAAGACACACTTCCTAGAGTGCACAACTCATCACAAAAGAGCCTCACTGACTACAAGAAAATCTCCAGACTACAATCCGGAAAGAAGAATGAACTACAAGAATAACATCTCCTATGCGAGAGTATAGTTTCGGTTAAGCTCAATACTGAAGATCTTAAACCTCTTACACAACCCAATTTGATCACCTATGATCGATCAAAACCTCTACATATGATTACAACTTTATTCGCACATAGAAAATCCATAACCCATGACCATACTATGATCTACAAAGAGATCTTACATCATATATATACCAACTTGGGACCTAAACAATTAGGTTGGCCACCTAAAAGATAATACAATAAATCCTTTACATAAACCCGCAAACCAATGATAACCCAAGTCGGCCTAAGGCCAAAACAACATCAACGAATCAATAAATCCAACAAGTAACGCATTGGGAGCATCCACCAACATATTACACAAACTGGTCCATAACCTAACAGAATAACACTTGACCTAAAATAGGTTGCCATAAGCCAAATGCAACACCACCAATCAACTAGAACATGAACATGATAACCATCAACATCTTGAGAACCTTCTAGAAGCTGCACCAACACCACTTATCAAATCCATCAAAAGATCTTCAACAAAGATCTGCCGGTAAAATCCTTACCAGTAACCAAAAAGATTACTAGAGCATATGATAGCTTCTGGATCATCAAATACCAAACCAACTAAAAGAGATATGCATCTAAATCACATGAATGAATGAACCAAACCAATTCCACCAATCAGAACATATCAGAGAATGATCTCCTAATCAACATCATAATCCAACCACTCTACCAAAACCCAGTAGACAACCAAACAAGATAGTATTGACATCAATGACAAACATCAATGCACCACATAATCAATTCCTCCAAATTGACAACAAATTCACTCCTTCATTTTCCATCCCCAAATTAAGTAAGTTCATGCTGCCCTTTTGAGTCCAAGTAATCATCCAAGCATCCAAACTATAGTCAAATTTCCCCACATCCATCACTTAGCCATTCATTTTGCATACCCATTCCACCCTTAATCCATCCATCTCATCATCCATTTAGCTATCTTGTGCACAATTTGGAGATCCAATCACATCTAATCAAGGAGAAAATCCAATCAGGTTGGAGAAGGGCATTATTCCAACCTCATCCCACTCAATCCGAGGAAATAAGTGAAGGCCTATGAAGGTATAATGGTATTGGTTAAGTTCATTTGAATGTTTTATGTTTATTTGTGTTTTAACTAGCTATTTTCATTCATTTTTCCATGCCCAATGGGACCCACGTCCCTAATTTGATGATTTTCTTGAAGTTTTTGTGAGTTTTTATTTGTAGGTACCGGATTAGTGTGAGCGACTGCAATTTGATGCGAGTGATATAGATTCAGTGCGAGCGATAAGGTCTTCAATGTGTGCGCATGTGCTTCAATGTGTCTGGTTCAAATTCAAATTTTCTAACCCTCCTTTTTTGCAGGACTACCGATCAGTGCAAGTGTTTTGGGAACAACACATCTGATTACAGTATCCCTCCATTCACTTCTTCATTTTTCTCTTATTCATTCGGCTTTCTATTTTTTCATTAGTTATTAAAAAGCACATAAAAAGGGGAAAAACTTAAAAAAAAATTAAAAAAACAGTTTATTTTCTTTATCTAGTGTTTTATTTTTAGAAATGCCACTTTAGTGCGAGCATTTTGTGAATACCACGGGTGCTTTGTCAACATCCCACTTATTTTCAAAAATTTGAATTTTCAAATTTGCTACTAACTACTAACCCCCTTTTTTTTGGTGCGAGCGCACGCACTTTGGCGCGACCGGAAGCAGAGCAACACGACTGCTCTAGGTATAATTCAAATTTTCTATAATTTTTCTTATTTTTTTCTATTTTTTATTTTTTGTTTTCGAACCTCACTGTAGTGCATACGCAAGTGTTTCAATGTCTGCATAGATGCTTTAGCGTGATCATCTATAGAACAATGCGAACAGTGTTTTTGCAGAATTTTGTTATTGATCAGATTTTTGAGTTTTTGTTGGTTTTATCTGATTGGTCCAAGACATAAGATGAGATTACTAACCTGTGTTTTTGTAGAATGTTAGTCCAAGATTTCGTTTATCAAATAATTTATTTCTCAAACCATAGGACTACTAATTCATTGTTTTTGTAGGTTGCCTAAGGAGATACAAGCAAACATTGTGTCTTTTTTCAATTGTTTTCTTAGACACTTAATTATAATTGGGTAAAAGAACTATATTTTTTATGTGTTTGAGGAAAGCGTAGAGGTAGGAGAGTATTCTCTTGTCTATATAAACAATCATAAATCTAGACCCTTGAAACTTTTCTAGTTTGCTTGCATGCTTTTTACCCTTAGCAGGCTTGCCCTCCCGATTTGCTTGGCACACTCAGACAGGCATTAGTGAGAGGGTAACGACCCAAGTAAGTATAGATAAAAACCAAGCATTCCAAATCATTATAATAAATAGGCCTCTTGGGGTGAAAATATCAAAGAATGGAGCTATTTGAGAGTTTACTCTCATATCGAGCATTTTGTAGGGCCTTTAGGTCTCAATCATACTTACGTGACTACATCTTGCTTGGTAATTTGTAGGGCTATATGCCTCAATCATGCTTGTGCGAATAAAAAGGGTAGTATTCGAATGAAAAACCCTTACTAAGAGCTCTAGGATTAGAAGCCACCTGGTTCACTTCCAAAAGGTGGATAATCTTTGTGCAAGGGAGATAGTAACTCCCCCAAGAGACTTGCCATATCGTGCCCCCATTAGAATTTGGAGTCAGCTAATACGGCATTGAGAATCCATTGCGTGAGACTCAATGGTCGTATTTTGATTAGCTATTGGGTGTGTACCTGATTCAACTAGCAAAGGTTTGCCTCCTCAACCAACTTACTAGGATAGCATGTTGTTCTTGATGTCTCTATTTGAGTCAATGGCTAATGTGTTTTCTATGTCTTCTTGCCAAGAGTAGAATTAGTGTATCCAAGTCAACATCCTAGTTATCATAGCTCAAGTCTAAGTCACCTTTTGTAACATTATAATCCAAGTCAAGCATAGTCTAGTTCATAGTCCCTAGTCATCCTTATGTCATGTCCTAGTCATACCCAAGTCATGCCCTACTTTTGTTCTAGTCATATCCTAGTCCAAATTTTGAATCAACCTTAGTCAAGCCCAAGTCACATTCAAGTCCAAATTTCCCAACAAGTCAAAAACTATGTCGAAACTTCGCTCGCCTCATATTTCATAAGCCTTAGTTGTACAAGCATCCTAAGAAGTCAATTCATCATCTAGTCAAGAAGAAGAAGCTCACAGAAGTGCAACTCATTAGACATCGAAAGTTTTGGTATACTAACCACAAACTCTTACTAAAACATAGGACCTTTTTGCATCGATATCACGATTACATTCATGGCCATAGCAATGAGTTTGATGCTAGTGGTGAACTAAGAGTCTGATCTTTAAACCAAGGATTTGACTTGTCTTTCAATACCAACTATTGTTAAAATCAGGGTGGTCGCATATCTTCATACAATTTGCCATCTGAACTTATCACTTATTGAGTCATTTCCATGTCAAGAATAATCTAGTCATTTAATTCTTCTAGTCATCACTATCGCCCTTCTTTGATCTTTCATCATCAACCTTTTCTAGGGACTTAGCACATCAATAAATCTTTAATCAATCATCTTTGATCAATTCAATCCTCAATCAAATTATCATTAATAAATCATCCTTCAATCAGATCAACCTCATGCTAATATTTTATGCCTTGTGAAGTTCCATTTATATCTCATCTTTAATCAATTAATCATTTGGCCTTTGTACTTGGTAAATAATCTCTCCCAAGTACCTTTTCCTCATCCTTTGATTCGATCAAGACTCTTATCCTACATCTTTATTTTTCTTTGGATCATTGGTAAATCCTTAGTAGAAAAGAGACTTTGATCATTATCCTACGGTCTAAATTTTACCCAACTTGGTTGATACCTTGCTTGTGGTTTCATCAACGTCTCCCACCTAAAGTTCTCATACAAGGGCTAAGGTGTAATCTTAATCAACTCTTGTCCTAATCCAATGACCCCATTAATCGATCTATCCAATTTCATCAAATCCAAATCATATCAAAATCCAAAATCCTACCTAAGTCCTTTCATCAAACCTTTTTCTTCCAATAAATGTTTCTAAGGTTATTCTTGTATGGTCACAACTCGATCTCAAAAGAAAAAGATGGCCGAACAACAATATGGCATGCCAGACATTAATGTCCTATATCAAGACCCTACACAAGATCCTACACAAAGTGCACAACTCAAGATTCAAGATCCCCAACCATAAGGGGACCCTAACATGGTTGATTAAGATGACCTCTCCCAGGAAGTGCCAATGTTCCCAGAAGATTCATAAAATCAAGAAATGATGAAGAAATTCATTCAACATAATCCTATTTGTCTTCTAAAGAATCTTATTGAAAATGGAGCTCTCCTTCCCCCTGATTTTGATAGATCCATTCTTGATCAACAACCACAAGGAGACTTTTCTCCTACTCACATCGTCATGCCTATCCTTCAACCCCAACCAATGGCACCCGTACCTATCATTGAACCTCAATCAATAGCACCCACGGTATCTGTCCTTGTGGTTTATATCCCACCTTCCTCCTTCCCAACATCCATGCCAATATCCAAACTAATCACATCTATTCTCCAACATGCTTCTATGCCATCTTCTTTTACCCGACCACATGTCTCTATTCCATAATCCTTCATTCCTCTCAACAATGCTACTAACTTCATCCATGTTTTTCTTCCTCCCGTCACAATAATTTGTGGGTCACAACCAATTATCACTCAAGTCCCCATTACATCGGTCATCATATCCCATATCCCTACTTCTTCATCATATCAATATATTAGCATTGGTGGTACACCTTCCATGACTCATCCGATACTAGGGGCAAACACAATCCATCTGTAAAGCGAAAAATCGACCCCTAGGTGTTCCCCCACTCCAAGGAGAGAGAAAGGAGGTCACTAGGATTGATGGTTTTCACTTAGGAGAGACTTTACATTCAAAAGAGGGGTTGAAACTCACAAGATCTAATCCCACACAATGCAAGATTGAATTCTAAATGAGTTTCAAGGGTTGAGACAGCAAGGATACCCTCTTTTGTAAAGAATGTAGATAGAAAGATTGAACTAGGAGTGTATGTAAAAGTAAGAAAGATTCACTTGTAGACAGAGATAGGGACATGAGACAAAGCTCTGGACCTGAAATTAGCAGTAAAATGTCAAGACGATGCTATCCTGCAAGTTTGAGTGAAAGTTGATGGGACGATGGCGCCCGGAGTGCACACGGTCCTTCGAAAAATCCACGAAATGAAGGGGGATCTGTTCGTCTCTACACAAGGATTCCAGGTCTTCAATTACAGCTGCGTACCTACAAACTACACTTAGAAAAGAGAGGAGGATTGGGGGGTTAGGGATTAGGGGTTTGCCTTCAGGTCAAACCCAGGTTTTGGAATTAACCAAGAAATGAGAATGTTGTGAATGTAAATGTTTGTAATGTAATCAAGTACTGATACCTTGTTGTAAGAATGTTTGTATTCTTACATGTGAAGGTGTAATGATGTTGTATGTTGTAGGTAATCTCCTCTTCAATGGTTGAATCCTTGTCTTGAATGAAACACCTAGCCTTGAATGGAGACCTAGAATGCTCAATTGCTTGAAGGAATGCTTGAATGCTTGAATGTTTGAATGTTTGAATGTTTGCCCATTGCTTCCGCCTCTTGCACATATATGTTTTTTCTTCTCTTTCCGGGAGGGGAAATGTAGTTTATATACTTGTCAACTAGGGTTAGGAGACTGATTTTTCCGACCTTAGGCTGACCTAGGAGCATTATTTTCCAAATTGCAAACTTGAAGACCCGATGCCCAAAAAGAGACCGGGCCCAAAATAGGGCCAGGGACCAGGGTGCTGGGTGCCATGGTCCTAAGGGACCAGGGCACTAGGCACCATGGTCTTGAAGGACCAGGGCACTGGGTGCCATGGTCCCACCTCCTGGGACAGCAGGGTGCAAGGAGGATCAGGCCAAGGTGTAGAAAGATGCAGTTTTTTTGATGTCGTAAATAGGTTTCGGGGTCTCCATTCAGATTCAACATTGTGCCGCCATCGTGAAGACCCAAATGCAGTCAAAATTGCAAGTGTCACAATTTTACGATGCTACACCATTATATCCAAAATCCACAACAGGATATCATCAAGGAAATCCAAGATATGAAAAACAGCATCAAAAACATGAAGGAAGGGACTAACAAGAGAAAACCTTATTCATTTGAGGAATTTTGTCCTTGTCCTTATGACCTGTTGATATCAGTTGCACCTTACCCACCAGGGTTTGAGATGCCTAAGTTTATGAAGTATGAGGGCCAAGGGGACCCCCGAAACCATGTCTGTGAGTTTCATATCTTATGCCATGAAGTCTCCTATAGCAATTTATATCTTCGTAGGCTCTTCCCTAAGAGTCTCATGGGAGAAGCTCTTGCATGGTTATTGTCCTTGCCTCGAGGTTCTATCACCTTCTTCCTGAACTTAGCAGAAAAGTTTGTATCTCACTATGCTTATAACATTGTCAATGATGTTTCTATGATGGACCTTTGTAACATGAAACATAGGCCTGGAGAAACTTTCACTAACTTCTTGCAAAGGTGGC
This sequence comes from Cryptomeria japonica, assembly GCF_030272615.1. NCBI lineage: Eukaryota > Viridiplantae > Streptophyta > Pinopsida > Cupressales > Cupressaceae > Cryptomeria > Cryptomeria japonica. Next base: position 458,294,648 of record NC_081410.1, on the reverse strand, counting down.
AACACCCTATCAAGAAATTCCAGTGGGATATGCCAGAACAACATCAAATTGAATTATTTCAGAAAAATTTGGTGCCCAAACTATCAAAACCCTTGACATCTCAATGCATAAAGTCTTTCCAAAAGTTGATTGACAAAGGCCTAGCCCTTGAACGTGTCTTGTTAGAGGAAGGTACCCTAAAGCACTATCAAAAATCAAGTCAAAATTCCTCCTCTTATCACCAAAGTTTTTGTCTAAAAACAAGAATGTAGTTAATGATGGTGTTACTAATGCAAAGCGGGTTCAAACATTGACCACTCCTCCAAAGCCCACCACCACTTATCACCAATTCAGTACTCATCAAAACAATCAAAACCAATCTCAGGGGCCTCCCAACAATGTTTCAGTTTAGGGGTGACCACCTTGATCCAACAATAAGACTCCAAGAGAGTATACTCCTCTTGCCGAGCCCATTGAGTTTGTGTTCCAAAAGCTTACCTAGGATCACTATCCAAGGTGACCCCACCCCATCTCAACCAACAAATAGACCTAACCCTTCTAAAATAGTCATTCAAGGCACCACACCTTTCACTTCCCACTCTCAGAATGACTGCAATATAACTACCCGTCATGGGAGAGTAACTATCCAAGGATCCCCTCCTCCACCTAACCCTCCCCCCATGTCCTCCACCCATTGATACCACCTCCTTGAACATCTTGGGAAGACCCCCACATAGATCTTCATCCTAGATCTCTTCAAGACCTCCCCTTTCCATAAGGATATTTTGGAACAAGTCCTCCTTGAGTCATGTGTCCTCGACAACATCAATGCCGCCAAATTCCAAGCTCTCATTGGAAACCTTGTTGCTCAACAACACCTTGTTTTTACCTCCAATGACACTCCTGCAGATGAGGGCCATAGAAAACCATTACATATTGAAGCCCTTATCTAGAAACACAAGGTTAAATGCATCTTGATAGATAGTGGATCTAGAATCAATCTTTGTACATATAAGTTAATAAAGAAATTGGGGTTTTTTGAGGACCTGGTTGATACGTCAAGAAGAATCACAATCAAAGCTTATGATGATGCAGAAAGGGTTTCTAAAGGAATGATTACCTTGCATCTTCAAGTGGTCCCTATTACAATTGAGACCCCTTTCCAAGTCTTGGATCTTGATCTACCCTATCTCATCCTCCTCAGACACTCCTGGATTCATTCCCTTCAAGCTATCCCTTCCACTTACCATCAATGCATCAAATTCCCCTTCAATGGTAGAGAGATCACTATCAAAGGTGATCAACAACCCTTTCAATATTGCAATCTATTAGAGGGGAAGCATCCATATCATTGTCTGTTAAATAGACCCACTCCAACTCCCCCATCTAATGTGTCAAACATTTCCTCCACCTCATCTCAAATAGAGCCCAACTTCAAGATCCTGGACAATGGCCATGGAGAATATAAACTCGAGTATGTCTTATTAATAGAAAATCACCCCTTATCTCCTAAGTCATTTGGTAGGCCCAAAGAAATAAAAAAGATTAGAAACTCATTATACAATGTATGGATGCCACCTTCAAGCAATGGGGTCCACTTGATGAGGAGAATCTTGAGACAAATGTTTCTTCATAGTTGTATCGGGAAGAAGATTAAGATCCAACCAAAATACCCAAGAAGATGTATCCAAAAGCATCAACCATAGTGGAGAAGATGGGTTATAAAGGACATGACCTAGGGCCGGAAGAGAAAGGAATCAAAGCACCAATAAATCCCATCTCATAAAAGTATAATAGGGGCTTGGGCTATACTCCAGTGCCTAAGATCACTATCACCAATGCCCCTTCAAGTCCTTCTTTGGATGTCAATGCATTTTGAATATGAAGATGGCATCTTCTTTGACACCCACGTCAACACCATCACCCACATAACCCCTCCCACCCCGCATGAACTAAAACTTGTTCACCCCGAGCTTATAGATTTGGACCAATGAGACAAAACCACTTTAGACATCTATGTCGATGACAATGCTCTCATGATTCTATTGACTATGCGCAATTTAGAAGACTACAATAGAGTTCATGGGATTCAATTACATGAAAAAGGATACTTTGGTAGTCATGTCAATTCCCTTAGTTCCAAAAAGGATAATAAAAAGAAAAATCATGATTCCCTAGGAGAAAACCTCTCTAAGGCACCTTTGGATGAGGAAAAAGTAAAAACAAAGGGCGTATCCAAAACTAAAAACTTGGATCAGGCACTTGAAGATGAGGGACTTGACCTCCCTACCATTGTTCCTCCTCAATAGGACATGTCAAGTTTACTAATAGAGGAAACATACACTATCAATGTGGGTGTTGAAGACACTCCAAAGAACGTGCTCATCGCCAAGTCCTTGATGGATCAAGAGAGACAAGAATTTATCAATTTTCTCACATAAACAAAGATCAATTTCACTCGGTCCTACGCTGACATGCCTTGCTTAGATCTTGACTTGGTAGTACATAATCTTGGTGTTTGTCCATATGCAAAACCAGTAAAATAGAAGCTACACAAGATGCATCCACATATTGCACTCCTCATCAAAGTAGAACTTTAAAAGATGTTGGATGCTAGATTCATAAAATCAATAGACTATCCTGAATGTGTATCCAATGTTGTACCTGGCAGCAAATCTGATGGGGGCATCCACATTTTCTCATATTTTTGACATAGACATAGACATGATTGTAGACCTCACAATGGGACATGAAATGTTATCACTTATGGATGAATTTTCAGGATACAATTAGATTAGGATCGCAGAGGAAAACCAACACAAAATGACATTCACAACACCATGGGGCACCTTTTGTTATCAAATCATGCCTTTTAGTCTCAAGAATGCTAGAGCTACATATCAACGAGAAATGGCAATAATTTTTTATGAACTTTTACACAAAATCATGGAGGATTATATGGATGATTTTCTAGGAAAATCCAAGACAAGACATGAGAAAATCCCTATGTTAAGGCAAATTTTTGAGAGATTGGAAAAATACAAACTGTGCCTAAATCCTAAGAAATGCGTCTTTGGTGTCATATCGGGAAAACTGCTAGGCTTCATTGTTTCGCGTAGAGGCATAGAGGTTGATCCTACAAAAGTGAAAGCTATTATGGAAATACCTCCCCCAAGACCCTTAGACAATTAAGCAACCTCCAAGGAAAGCTCTAATCCATCAGATGCTTCATCTCACAACTTGCAGACAAATGTCACCCATTTTCTCATCTATTACACAAGGATACCAAATTAAAATGGAACTGCTCGTGTCAGAATTATTTTGAGAAACTTAAGGAATATCCTGCATCGCCTTTGGTTTCCACCTATTCCAGGACATCCACTTATTTTGTACATATCAGCTACCGTACTAGCATTGGGGACATTATTGGCACAAACAAATGATTAGGGAAAAGAGCACGCTATATACTACATTAGTCACACACTAGTATGGTATGAGCTCAATTATACCCCTATTAAAAGAGAATGCTTAGCACTTGTCTTCAGCACACAAAATCTTTGGTACTACATGCTTAACAACAAAACAAAATTGATTGCTAAGATCGACCCTCTCAAGTACGTTTTGTCAAAGGCTGCTCTAACTGACAGAACTTCTAATAGGTCATGTTGTTAAGTGAATTTGACATTGAATATGTGGATAGAAATGCAATCAAAGGACAAGTAATAGCATACTAGTTGGTTGATGCTTCGCTTCTAGGTGACCACCCGATCCTCACAGAATTTCCAGATGAATTCATAATGAGTGTCACTACATCCTCCACATGGCAATTATACTTCGATGGTTCTTGCACCCAAAATGGGTCGGGGGCGGGAATACTATTGATCACATCCCAAGGAGATTGCATCCCTAAATCATACAAGATAACCTTTGCATGCACTAACAACATCGTAGAATATGAAGCACTAATCAATGGGATTCATTTGGCTATGCAATGGAATATACTAGAATTACATGTCTATGGTGATTCCCAACTTCTCATTAAACAAGTTAATGATGAGTATCAAACAAAAGATGACAAGCTTCTTCCTTATCATAGTATGGTTGAAGAAATCAAGCAACATCTTACATCAATCAAGTTTGATTAGATTCCACGCACCAAAAACAAAGCTACAAATGCAATGGCTACTATTGGTTCCATCCTTCAGATGTCGATGCATAGTCAGAAGTGTGAGTTTTTGGTCAAGCAACTCTTAATACCAACATATGACCTACCAGAGGCTGAGATGGTGTGCATACTTGTTGGTCTCTAATCCCCTTGGTAACAAGAGACCTTCACTTACCTAAGAGATAACACAATTCCCCCACACCTTGCCAAAACCCAACAACAAATCTTTATTCATCATTGTACCCATTATACTATCCTTGGTGACACCCTATTCAGAAGGCATTTCGATGGTTGCCTCCTAAGGTGTTTAGACAAATAAGAGGTTGAATGGACACTATGTGAAGTGCATGAAGGTATCTATAGGGCACACTCAAGTGGTCTGACTTTGGGTAAGAAGCTCTTGCGAACAGGATACTATTGACCTACAATGGAAGTTGATGTGTATACTTATATGAAGAAATGTATCCCTTGCCAGAAGCATGGTGACAAGATGCATGCTCCATCACAAGATCTGCAGCCTTTTATCACACTCTATCCCTTCTCACAATGGGGGCTCTATCTCATTGGGAAAATCCACCATGCATCCTTCAATGGTCATAAATTTATCAATACTACCACTGAATACTTCACAAAGTGGGTGGTGCCCATCCTTCTTACTTTCACCATTAGTAAATAGATCTCTAAATTCATTCTGAACTACTTGATCCATTGATATGGAATCTCCAAATTTATCATCATAGATAATGGTAGACCTTTCAAAAATCAGGATATTAAAGAGCTCTGTCAAAAGTGTTATCACTATTTTGAACCTTGGGTGATTTTGTTCCATAATTGGCTAAAATCTGCAAAGTTGTGCTTAGAATATCATGTTGCCTCTGAGTTTTTGGGTCAAAAAAGGGTTTAGGGTTTTTGAAATTTAACACTTCCTATGTTCTAAAAGCCCTTGCGTTCTATTTTTGTGTTGCCTTTTTCCACTTAACCAGAAGGGTAGGTCCATCGTGAAAGGGTCCCCCCTTTACGAATTGCCTTAGGTGGGTCTTTATTAAGTCTTTTATTTAGCACCCTTTTTCCTAAGTTCTAAGTTCTTTATCGGGCCCCATAAAAATCATGCAGGTTCAGAGTTGATCCGATGGTGCGTGTGGATTCACAGCCAAAAGTAGCCCAAACTTTAAACTTTGCGAAGCAACAAAAAGGTGGTCGGCCTGGTGAAAAGGGTCACAAGGAAGGTTAACGGATGATCATCTCTCAAAAGATTTAACAGACCGTGTTGTTTTGCAGCCCGAAGATGCACAAGACTTACTTTTTGCAAAGCGGCGAAAAGGTAGTAGGCCCGAAAAGTAAGCAGATCCCACGGTTAAAGACCGATTAACTCAAGATTGATCGGGTGATCCACGTTGGTTCGTAAAGGATAGATGTGCGATATTTACCTTCCGTGAAGTAGCGAAAGAGATGGTGGACCTAGGCAGCTAGGTTAAAGAAGGAAGTTAAAAATTGAGCATCTGGCTCAAGATCCAATGGCCACGTTGGTTCGCAGCCAAAAGCAACATGGGGTTTACCTTTCGTGAAGTAGCGAAATGAGGTGGCAGTTACACAAAAGATGATGTGGCAGAACAACTAGATGTCCAGCTAGGGCAAATGAAGATTTGTCGAGATGACACACAGCTCTAAGTAGATTGTGGATGGTCCACTTTGATTGGGCGGTGATGGTGATAAAATCCATGGCCAAAATAAAACATGTGGCCATTAAAATGTGGAGTCTGATAGAGTTCTTGGATGAATTGGCGGTTGACACGTCAGAGTTATCTGCCAGAAATAAAAAGGGCACATGGACTCCGTGCAGAGGGCCCACTTTGAAGGTTAAAGGGTGTTAAAGGTTGCGCATCTCAAAGGCAATCCAATGATGAGCATTGTTTCGTAGCCCAAAGATGCAAGGTGATTAACCTTTGCAAAACAATGAAAACAACTAGCGGTGATGGTTGTGTGCGGTTAGTCATAAGGGGCTAGCGGTCGCCATAGGGATTAACGATCGAGTGGATGGTGGAAGATCTAATGGCAGACATTGTTTTGTGTGGAAGAGATGTGTAAGTTTTATGCTCTGTGAAACAACGAAAGGAAGGTAGGGCCCGATTTTAAGCAGCTTGACCCAGGTAAGGTAAAAGACGTGTGGGTTTCTCAGGATCCAAAGGATAGCGTTGCTTCACAATGAAAAAGTGTGAGGATTTTAACCTCTACAAAACAGTGAAAGGTGAAACACTTAGAAAATTTTATGATCCGTTGGAGCCATTTTTCGAATTCAATTGTGAATTCAATTCTGAGTTGATTGCCGAAGCATGCGGTTTTAATGTCTCAATCCAATGCTTAGTTGTCATATTAAGCTCACATCAACTGAACATCAGCATCATAAAGAAGTGTTTTGTAGAGGAGTCGGTGCATAGAGTGAGTTTATTCAAGCAAATATTAAGTTTCTACATATTGTTTGACTGTTATAACTCGAATTGGTATCACTGCATGGTTGTTTTTCTCACAAGTTTGTCCAAATTTTAATTGAGAATCTACAATTCCAAGATGGTACCAAGAAGGGATTTCATAGGGAAAGTGAATTACTAGGACAGAGCTATCTGTGATGATTTTTTAGAACAATTAACCATGTCCACAAATGTTGCAGCCAAAATCAAAGAATTGGTACCCAAAGCTCCCCGTCTAAAAATTGGAGACAGTTTGTATGACAAAGGCAACTGGTTGAGGGATCCACAAATAGGGATATCAGGTCTAGGACTTTTTAAGGTGGGTTTTGGTCAAAGATATGCCTCCACTTCGATGAACAGTATATGAGAACTAGACGTGGGAAAGCTCATAGTCCCTAGGGTTTTCATGGATGTAGATTTGTTAACCCAGATTGCACACAATTATGACCCTGTGGCTAGATGTATCAAGAATGTGAATGGAAGAGCCTTATTTGAAATCAATGATGATGAATTTAAGAAGGTGTTTAAGCTCAGTGAGGTATCAAATTACTTAGAGCCTATCAATTTTGAAACATTGGCTCAAGTCTACAATGTGCAGAGAGATCACCTCAGGAGTGGTCCTTTGAAGGAGTTTTTTGTCAAAATAGGAGGGCTAATTGTTGTAGGCCCTAGTACCATGGAACCCTTCTCTCTGAATTTGTTTACTCTGAGGGATAAAGGGATGTATTGGTCACTCTATCAGTTTTTTGGGGAAGATGCTGAAACCACCATGCCAACCCATTATATGCTAATGATAGCATAGATTTTAAACCCCTATTTGGTAGTAACATTTGATTATGCACCTTATCTCACTGATGCAATCCATGCAGAACTGATAGGGATAAAAAGTGGTAAGGCAGACAGGCCTTTTGGATTGTACTCCCGTCTCATGCATATGTTTTTATTCAAAGATGCTAATTACTTCGCTAGTAAAATGGATTTAATTAAGGTAAAGGATGGTGAAGAGATGCCTGTATAATTGTGGAGCACCATTTTGTCCTGGGATAGAGAGGATGCCTTCTACCTAAAGTTTGATAGATGCTTTGCATCTAAGATTAGGATTCTCTTATGCTCAGAGAGCCCTAGAATTCCCAAAGCTCTTTTGGTATCAAGATTGTGCACAACTGGGGTGACATATACCTATACCCTGTCTCTATAGTTTTCAGAGTTTATGGTATCAGAGGCACTATATATTTATTGCCCTATCAAGTCCCATTGAAGGTAGGAATTGCAGAGGTCCTAAGGCAAATTGGGGGTGTGCAAGAGGTAGAGATAACAAATAGGGGAAAAGGGACCATTTTCCCAACTATCATCGTGGCTCATCAATTTATAATCACCAAGGGTGGTTGGAAACACTTTTATGACTTCTTTCAACCATATAGGTTGTCTACTGCAGTATCTAGGTTTGCTGACCCTGAGGATTTTTTCAATGGCATGTTCAGGAAGAGAGCAGTATGTAAAGGTAGGCCACACCAATTCCATTTCCCCAAGGATCTGATTAGAAATGTATTCAATTTGGATGAGCAGGAATTGAGGAAAAAAAAGTGGGTGGCATACAAAAAGGCTTTTGATTTTATTCATCAATTTGATAGTAGTTATGACCCTCTGTTTAGCTTTAATCCCTTTAAGGAAAATATTAAAATCCTAATTCTTTATTTTGAAGACCTAATGCAAACTTTGAAGGAAAAGAGGGAAGCTATAATAAGAGATAATCCTAACAAAGCTAGGTTGGTGCTAAGTAAGCCTGCCTTTTCTAAGGCCATCCCTCTAGGTAATTATGTAATCCATAAGAAGCAAAAATATAGTGTGTTGATGCCAATAACAGGTGAGCCCTCTACTTCAAAGGGGAAGAGAGCAATAGTAGATGTCATTGACATCCAAGACTCCCCTAAGAGGAAAAGGGTGGGGAAAGAAGTGCAAACAAGTGAACCTTTGTATTCTCCATCCCAATCCCCTATCCATATAGGAGATGAATAGGCAGTGGCCAAACAATTGTTGCAGTTAGGGAGTCTCAGGGAGATTGCTTACACATATGAGGAAACACAAGAAGGGATGTCAAAAGAGCCACCAAGTTCTGAGATGAACTTAACTATAGATGAGTTCAAAGGCAAGGAGTTAGACCCTGTTGTCAAGCAAGCCAATGAGGAGTTCCTGGCTGATAGTAATTTTGTCACAACAGGAGCCTTCATGCAATTTTTTGGAAGCAAAACATTGAGCAATTCAAGGCAAGGTGTGAAAAGAGAAAGAGTGAGAAGCCTCACAAAGATGCAACTTTAGTAGAGGAGGAGGTGAAACAAGAAATGATGGCAGAGTCCAAAGCCATTGCTCCTGAAAAGGGGAGAGAAATGGTGTCAAAGGCCGGTGTTCTAATCCTCCCTAAATGGAATATAGCAGATGCCTTGGTACTTGAAGCAGTAAGAAAAGAAACCAAGCCTATGGAAGGAGTGACATTCAACAAGGATAATGCTTCTTTGGTCATGTGGTCCTTAAAGAGGGATGAGAGTAGAAGAAGGAAGGATACCTTAGAATCCAATTTCCTTGGAGGGATGATTGTTAAAAGAGTCCAGGACACAGGAGTGATGGAAGCTACCATCACAGTTCTTGAAACTACAAAATTTAGTGTGGTAGTGGCTGAGAAAGAAGCTAAGGAGAGATATGACCTCCAAGTAAAAATAGAAACAATTCTAAAGGCCTATAATGAAGCCAAAAGGGAGGTAGCCAACAGGGATAGTATTATTGCTAGACTATAGAGTCAATTGGTAGGACAACACCAAGGAGGTGAATCCTCTACTCTGATGATTGCATCTTCTCTAGCAAGACCTCCACCCACTAGCCTTATTATTGAATTTCCCCCTTCTCCCATGACCTCTAGTTTTCAACCAATTGAGACCATTCAACATGAATTGGAAAAGTTAAAACAAGCTCAAGCCCTGTTTGCAAATAAATATGAAGAAAATGTAAAGGCCACAGTTTTGAGTTTTGCTGATACAGTTGGAGCTCCCATTGTGCATACTAACATGAAAATAACTTTGGATATTTTGAGTGAGTTGAATGAAGAGAAGGCTACTCTGGAGCCAATTTTGAATAAGTGGATGCCTAGAGAAGTGGATCTAGAACTTATGTGTGCATTCTATGATGAGGCAGGATCTGATGCCATTATTCAAACCACATGTGAGTTAGCAAAAGACATGACTAGGCTAGCAAAAGGAAGGGCTGGTGTACAGAGAAAAGCCAACTTGTACAAGAAGGAATATACTGAGCATAAGTTTGAACTATTTCCTGGGGGTTTTGTTAATCCAAATTAGTTGAAGGACAAACAAGTATGGCTTGATGAGTTAGGAGCTAACTTGTCTCTAAGGGTGAATACAATTATTAATATAGATGACACATCCTTGTTTGTTAAGACAATTGAAGAAATAGAGAAGATAAAGTCACACTACGTTATTTTGGAATCAGAGGTTAAGAAAGTGAGAAACTCTTGGAAAAGGTTAGCTAAGTTGAAAGAAAAAATTGTTAGTTTCTCATGGCCTGCTGATGACATGTTCCAAGAGTGGACCAAAAAGTATGTGGTGCAAGAAGAGGAAGTCCCAGAATAGTTAGAAGATGCTGCAGTAGAGCAACAAACTGAAAAGGCCACTGGGATTGAAAGTGACGTGTAGCTTCTTGTTGAAAGAAATTGCGGTTGTAACAAACTATTTTTAGAAATGTTTGAAGCTTGTATGCATTCCTATTGTTATAAATGGATACCATCACTTAAGAAAAGATCATCACAAGAATTTGTAAAGAAAATCTGTTGAAATTTATCTAGGTTTTTTTCTAGTTCTCTTAGAGATTACTTAGAATTATGTAACATTTTTCAAGAATGAATATGAATATACAGATCGAAGTTTTAGGCCTAAATCTTCTTCGTCTTTTGGTGTGCATTCATTAGTTTGCTGGTTTCATTTGGATAATTTAGGGTTGTTCAAATGAGCATGGATTGTAATGCAATCTTATAGACATATTTCTGGCTTTTTTCTTCAGGAGAGGGATTAAATGTGCATGAAATATTTCTATCAGTAGATTAATTGTTTGCTGCTGTGAATCTGATGAACTATTTTAGTTAAATGGGAAAGGACCTATGTATATGTTAGGCATGTATGGGGTTCATGAAAGCTGAAGTGATGAAATTATGAGAATGTTCAATTTTGAAAACTCTTGCTTGATTTAGGTGACTTTGTGGCCTGGATAAGGCACTGATACTTGTTATGGAATTCTTTTTATTTTTCTTGAGGATCAATACCAAAAATGAACATAAGTTTTTCTTTTAATGTTTCAGTTCCATTGAGGTGATGAAATCCATGGGTTTTTAGCATTGGTTTATTGTGGATCTCAATTTAAAAGTGTAGAAGTTTTCACAAAGGGTATACCCACCTGAGCTTTGGATAAGTTCGAAGTGTAGAAGGTTTTGTTGAAAACCTTGTTATATGTTATTCTGGAATTCTATTTTCTTGGTGCCCTTTTCATATGTAAACAAAGTTATCAACTCTTCTTACAGGGAGGAAAGGAGAGAATCAAAATTTGAGAACAAGAAGAAGTTTGATATCCAACACCGCTTCTCCACCTGCTATTACCCGCAAGGTAACAGTCAAGTTGAAGCCTCTAATAAAACCTTAATTAAAATTCTTAAAAAGACAACCAATGAAGTTGACCTAATTGGCACCTCCAACTCCATCTGGCTCTGTGGGCTTACTACACCTCCATCTGCACACCCATAGGAACCACTCCATATTCCCTCATCTTTTGCTCTGAAATATTCCTCCCTCTTGAGATCGAGATCCCCTCCCTAAGGGTGTCTCTATAGAACATCTTCCCAAATGAGGAATACAGAGTTGTCAAGCTGCAAGAGCTAGAATTATTGGAAGAAAGGTACCTCAAGACCTTAAACCATCTCTAGGTATATAAAAATTACCTATGCTTGAGTTACAATAAGAAAGTTAGAACCTATGAATTTAAAGTTGGTGATCTTGTCCTTATGGAAAATTAGAGAAACCTTCAAGAATGAGAAAAGAAAGGCAAGTTCGAGCCTAATTGGCTTGGACCATATGTGATCACAACAAAGTATGGGTCAGGTGCATATAAGTTGGCTACTCCTAAAGGAGATCCCTTGGATGAGTTGATGAACATCGTGCACTTGAAGAGAATCTATGCCTAGTCCTCATAAGGTCACCAATTGCCTTAAAATCTCAAAAATTCAAAAAAAAATCAAAAAATCAGGAAAAAAAAAAAAAAAAAGGCAAAAAAGTAAAGAAAAATAATCGTCCATCAGTGAAAACCACTATGTGGTGCTATGGGCAAGTACCTTGGTGAAAAAATGCATGCAGGCATCAAGGTAAATAATCTGGATCCATTTTCTATCAGGTCAAACTCACTCCCCATCACCTACCCACCATATATCTATAATTACCACTACCCAATTCTTTTCCCATGACATTCATCATCCGCCTACTCACCCACACCCGATAGAATGATCACTCGCATGATGATGAGCCTTTGCTTGAATTGTGAATAAGGATCGCCCCATTAAACTAAGCTTTATCCCATTAATCTAAGCTTTTCCCTTGTATCTTGTGCTTATTCTTCCATGTTAGCTTCATCAAGTCTTGATGTTAGTCCTATGTTTGCGGGTTAATCCTCATGGTAATCTAGTCAATTGCCTAGTCAATCTTATGTTAGAGTTTCAAGAAGATCTGAAGCAAATATGAACTAACAATTATATGTAGATTTAAATACAAAAGATAAAGAAATAAAACATGACACAGATAACACAGAGATTTAACGCGGTTCACCTAGATCGGGTTATGGCCACCATACACAACCGTCAAATATTTCTTATTATCCAGCAAAAATAGTACATCAACCTTACAATGCCTTAAGCATCCCAGCCGCTTATAACATGCATTTTTAGGGCAACAAACAAAGTCGGCCTTTTTAGGGTTTTATTACAATGTAGTTTTTCATCAACAAAAAAATGGCAAAAAAAATTTTCTCGAGGGCTGCCGCCCTTGAACCCCCGCAGTAGGCTACGCCCACTTTCCTAGGGCCCGGCCCGGTCCCAGACCCCAGCGAGGATACATTCTAAGTGTACAATACTTTGCTGATCAGTCACCACATATCAACAATCTCCCACTTGAAGACTGATATTAGCCAACACCACTGTACTTGCAGCATCCACTGGATAAAACACTTGGACTTGACTGGTATAAATTCTACAATTATCAATCAAGAAGACCAATAGAAACTGATGAAGAAATTAGCTTCTCCTATGGAACTGCCTTCATGACATATCGATAGGATTCTCACTTGCGTGAATCTTCTCAAGCTGTAACTGAGCCTCCTCCAAAATAGTCCAGATGAAGTGGTACTTGAGCTAAATGTGCTTTGTCCTTGAATGAAAAGAAGAGTTCTTCATAAGATGAATGACACTCTAGCTATCAATATATAATGGGCGATCCTCCTGTGTCTAACCCAATTCCTCTAGAAAAAATTGTAACCAAATCATCTCCTTGCTGGCTTCTATAGCAACAACATACTCAGCTTCAATGGTTGAAAGTGCAACAACCTTTTGCAGCCTAGAAATCCAACTGACTGCAGTTCTCCCTATAGTAAAAACATACCCTATAGTACTCCTCCATGAATCAATATCGCCTGCCAGATCAAAGTCAACAAATCCACTCAGAGCAACATTAGATCCTTTGAAATTTAATGCCTTCGTAGTAGTTCCTTTCAAATACCGAAGAATCCATTTCACAACATTCTAATGTTCCATACCCGGATTACTCATAAACCTGCTCACAACTCCCACTGCATGTGCAATATATGGCCTTGTGCAAACCATTGCATACATCAGACTGCCAACAACTGATGAATACAATATGTTAGACATTTTATTTACCTCTTCTTGTGCCTTTGGGCACATCTCCTTAGTCAATTTGAAATGACTAGCCAAAGGTGTACTAACTGCTTTTGCATCCTGCATGTTAAATCTTTTCAACACCTTCTTTATATACTCACTTTGGGACAAATTCAAGGTTCTATTTTTCCTATCCCGTGTAATCCTCATACATAAAGCAACATGATAATATAACTGCCATTATCCAACCTCTTAAAATATACAAAATGATTAGAATGACATCTATGATAACCGTGTTCAACCATGAAACTATCAAATTTTAAATACCATTGTCGGGGTGCTTGCTTTAGGCCATACAAACTTTTCTTCAACCTACACACCAAGTTCTCATTACCTTTGACCTCATATCCCTGTGGTTGCAACATGTAAATTTCCTCTTCCAAATCTCCATGGAGAAAAGTTGTTTTGACATCTAATTGTTCAAGATGTAAATCATCTGTAGCCACAAGACTAAGTACAGTTCTAATTGAAGTCATTTTTACAATTGGAGAAAATACTTCATCATAATCTACACCCTTTTTCTGTGAAAAACCTTTTACCACAAGTTTGGCTTTATATCTTTTCTGAACTCCTTCCTCCTCCTTTAGCCTATAAACCCATTTGTTAGGCAAAGCTCTTTTTTCTGCAAGTAAAGGGACTAAGTCCCAAGTCTTATTTTTCATCAAGGAGTCCATCTCCTCTTTCATGCCTAGCTCCCACTATTGTTTGGCATCCACCTGCATTTCTTCTTCATATTCTTCTAGTTCACTAGAATTAGTTAATAAAATAGAATACAAAGAAGGAGAAAATCTTTCACGGGGTCTACTTGACCTTGTAGAACGTCTAACACTTGCAGGAGTTTGTGGGACATTTTGTTGTTGCTAAGCATTAGGTACCTATGGTATTTCATTTTTGAGGAATCTCATCCAACACCACATATTTTTGTTTGTCATGTTCATGCTTCTTTTCCTGCATCTGCTCTTTATACATGACTTTCTCATTGAATATAACATCTCTACTTCTAATTATTTTCTTATTTTCAAAATCTCATAACTGATAGCCATATTCATATATCCCATATCCAATGAAGGTACTTTTCAGAGATTTAGCATCAAGCTTGGTTCTATTTTCTTTATCAACATGGACAAAAGCTTCACAACCAAAGGTTTTTAGAAAAGAATAATTTACCTTTTTACCAGTCCATGCCTCCTCTAGAATACCACCATCCAAAGGGGTTGAAGGTCCTCTATTTATCAAATAGACAATAGTATGTATAGCATATGCCCAAAAATGTAAGGGCAATCCAGCATGTAGTCTCATGTTCCTCGTGCATTCCATGATAGTCCTATTCATTCTCTCTGACACACCATTTTCCTATGGAGTTTCTGGAATTGTCTTCTGCTTTCAAATCCCATTTAAGGAGTAGTAATCTTCAAATTCTTTGCTACAATACTCACCTCCATTATCCAATCTAAGATACTTCAACTTTTTTCCTGTCTCATTCTCAACCAAAGCTTTCCATTTCTTAAAAGTTTCAAAAACATCTGATTTTTGTTTTAGGAAATATACCCATGTTTTTTTGGTTGAGTCATCAATAAAAATAACATAATAACAAGAGCCACCAAGAGATGATACCTGAGCTAGTCCCCATACATCTGAATGCACAAGCTCTAACTTCTCACTCTTCTTCTCTTTCCCAACTTTGAAAAATCTAACTCTTTTTTGTTTGCCATAAACACAGTTTTCACGGAACTCTAAATCAATATTCTTTAGTCCTGGCAATAGATTTTTGGAGTGAAGGATTTTCATCCCTTTCTCACTCATGTGCCCAAGGCTATGGTGCCACATTATTGAATCTGTTCTTGCAACATCTATTGTTGTTGTCCCTGCAGTAACTTTATCTGTAGTAGCTAAGGTAGAGTAAGTGTTACTAGTACACAGATATAATGTGCCTACCTTCTCACCTTTAGCTACTACTAATGATCCTTTAGTGACCTTCTAGATACTATCTGAGAAGGTAACTATGCAACCTTCACTACCTAGTTGCCCTACAGAAATTAAATTTCTTCTTAAATCAGGCACATGTCTTACCTCCTGCAGAAACCAGTCATTTCCATTTTGCAACTTGATCTTTATCTTTCCTTTTCCAACAATTTGACAGGGCTCATCATCACCCAAATATACCTGTCCAAAATCACCTTGAACATAATCTAGAAAATATTTTCTATGGGGTGTAGCATGAAATGAAGCCCCAGAATATATTACCCAGGAATCATTAACATTATCCAAACATAAGATTAAAGCATCTTGTAAAGTATTAGTTGCAATATTAGCTTCCTTACTGTCATTTTCATTTTTGTCTCCTTTTTTTTTTCAAGACCAACAGTCTTTCTTTAGATGACCAGGCTTTCTGCAGTACCAGCAATCTTTGTTTCCTCTAGATTGAGAGCGTCCTTTCTTTGACTTCCCCCGTGACTTCTCATTCCAAGGGCCTTTTCCTCTTTCCTTTGATCTTCCTCTATTCTCCACATTCAAAACACTATTTGATGATATTGAAGTCTCACTTGTGCTTTTCCTTTGCATTTCCTCACTTAGGATAACACCAACAATATCATCAAATATCAAAGTATTTTTACCAAAGACAGAGTTACTTACAGCCATAACCAAGCTATTCTAGCTTTCTAGCAAAGAACATAAAATCAAGAGAGCCCTAACCTCTTCTGCAAAGGTAATTTTTACTGAAGACAATTGACTGGTAATTGTATTAAACTCATTTAAGTGCTCTGCTATAGATCCTCCCTCACTCATTTTCAAATTAAACAAATGCTTCATAAGAAATACCTTATTCGAAGCCGATGGTTTTTCATACAACTTAGCCAATGTCACCATCAAATCTACAGTCGTTTTTGCTTCTGTTATATTGAATGCTACAGATGGTGCAAGGCATAATTAAATGGATCCCATTGCCTTTCTATCTAAAATGTCCCACTCTTCATCTAACATTGCGGTCGCTTTCTTTGCCTTTCCTTCCAACGACTGCCACAAATCCTTTTGATACAGGTAATCCTCCATCTACATTTTCCATAACTGATAATTTTGGCTATTAAACTTTTCAACCTTGAATTTGGAATCCTCCATTGCTCCCACTCAAATATGAAAGTCTTGCCAATTTATAGAAAACCTCGCTCTGATACCAATTGTTAGGGTTTCAAGCAAATCCGAAGCAAATATGAACTAACAATTATATACAGATTTAAATACAAAAGATAAAGAAATAAAATAGGACACACATAACATAGATTTAACGTGGTTCACCTAGAATGGGTTACGTCTACCATACACAGTCGTCCAATCTTTCTTATTATCTAGCAAAAATAGTACATCAACCTTACAATGCCTTAAGCATCCCAGCCGCTTATAACATGCGTATTTAGGGCAACAAACAAAGTCGGCCTTTTTAGGGTTTTATTACAATGTCAGTTTTCATCAGCAAAAAAATGGCAAAAGAAAATTTCTCGGGGGCTTCCGCCCCCGAACCCCCGCAGCGGGCTACGCCCGCTTTCTTGAGGCTTGGCCTGGCCCCAAACCCTGGCAAGGATACATGCTCAGTGTACAATACTTTGCTAATTAGTCACCACATATTAACATCTTATCTACCTTATCCTTTTCCCTTGGGATGAATCCTTCCCTCTCCTAACATTTTAATCATTATCCTAGTCCTACTCTTGGCAAGAGGCGTCAATTGGTCATGTGTGAGTGACTTGTTTGATTTTTCAGATTTTCATTTTGACTTGCATCTTTTTCCCTATGACTACTCCTATTTACAACTGCCTAAATCTTCCACATCCTAGTATGTTTACAATGGGTGTATATTGGGGCATGTTTTGGATTTCTCTTGTACGAACCAACAACCTGGTACCAGTGTTTCTAAACACTTACCTTGTCGTGTACAAGGGATATCTATGTGTTTGAGGGTTTCCTTGCACGTACCCACAACTTTGTATCAGTGTTCCTCAACACTTTCATAGCTATGTGTAGGGAATTCCCGCGTGTCTGTGAGTTAGTGTATGCCTTGGGTTTCTCATGGCATCCTAGTTCCTATAATCAGTGGTGTGGGTTACCTAGGGCAATATCAAAATAGGTTGGCTCTCCACATATTTTATGCACAAATTCCCCCCATCATTTCCATCTTGCATTTTTATCAAGTCCTCAATTCTCCCTATCTAGCATTCACATGGAGTCTTCAATTACCCCACCCCCTCCTGTTCTTCTATAGTACCCAAGGTCATTGTATTTTGATTGGTATATTCAGAAATAAATTTTTCATTATTCATATAGGTGCATTTTTATCTGTTGCATTAATCATTTAAGTTGCATCTCAAACTTTGTTAATCATTTATCTTGCATTTCAAAATTTTGTTCCATCATTTAGATTACATTCCAATTTTTTATTTATTTTTGTACGATGTGCCTACCACCTAGGTTGCATTCAAATTTTGTTGCATTTCTTATCCATTATAGTGTGTATGATCATTTCATTATAAATTGCATTGCACATCTATTTTAGATTAATCCATTAAATGACATTATGTATTCTCAAAACATTAGAAAAATCTCAAAATAATACATCATACATATATAGATGCATCATAAAATCTCAAAAACATATGCTTCCACATAAATAACCATCCTAGTGTCAGTGACATATCATAAACACATGCACAATTATCCATCCTAAAACCATCAAAGTGGTAGTAGCACATCATAAGTATAAGCATATAGAAGAATCCATCCTACATCACAAATAGGTTAGCACAATACATCTATAATCATCATCCATGCATCTCATCATAAAATAATAAGTAAAGTCCATTGTAATGTCCATAATAAAGTACATGCATGCATAACTGCTGCCAAAATCATATACATGTATATCTAAAAAATGAATATGTCAGTCACAGTGCAATGATCACCCCAAAGGGTAAAAAATAACACATAATTCAAAATAGAGCATCCTCTCTCCCTCCTCTCTATCCCACTATAGGTTATCTACCTTTGTCTTGGTCATCTACAGGCTCTCTATCAAATCACTAACCTCCCGTCATAGCTTCTCCACCTCTGCCTCTAGGATCTCCCACCTCTCTATCTATACGTCATCCTCAAGTGAGTGTAGGATCACTCTGGTAGCATCCCTCTACTGGAGGAGCCTGTCAAAATTGGCCTATGATCCTCTTCCTCCACCCACTCCAGCATCCTATACCTGTATCTTGGGAATATCCATAGGCACGACCTCATCCTCCCCACCCTCTCCTCCCCTGGTTGCCTCCCCTATCACTATTGTTTCCTCCTATACATGTGTTGGCATCACCACCTCCAACCCTCTCCCTCGTACTGCTACCCCTCTCCGCTACCTCACAACACCCCTTCATACTTCTGCAAAAATCTTGTCTCCAGGTGCATCCTCCTCCTCTTTGACTATCTCATCAATGGTTGGCTACAACTTATCATCCTCTAACACTCTAGGAATGGTAAGACGCACTTGTAGGTGCACCTTCCACCAACTCTTGTGTCCTCTTGTCATCTTGGGATTCTCCCCTGCACCTCTTCGCTCATTCCAAACCAGATAGGTTGTGGTCTCGAAGCTGGTCCTCCCCTCTAATGGACTCACCATCTACCCCCATCTCCCAACCTCTTGAAATATCTGAGGATATAGTGGTATGTCTCCTAATATATCCTGCACCTGGCTAAATTGTTGAGCCACCTTGAATGGTGCATAGTACTCCATCACCTATACAGACTGTCCAAAAAGCCACATCTCTATGCCTGCCCAATGCAACTGCTTGTCTCCCTTCCATCTCTCACAACCCAAAAAAGACCACCATGCAAACTCCTTAAGCTCGTCAAAAATGTGGTGTCACAACCATATGGCCCCTATCTGTGTGTAGTACAGAAGACCCTTCTATTTGTCAATGTAAGGTCGTTAGGCTCACCTATCTTGTACATTGAGTGGTCATGTCATTAGAATGTGCTCCCATGCCCATAAATGTATAAGGGTAACCCCTGCAAATAAACTACCATAGTCCCTGTATACAATGAGGTGCATTTCATGATATAGTTGGGAAAAGTCATGTACCATATAATATACACAGTGGCTCCATCCAAAAGGAAATCCATGCCCTCCCAGATCAGGCATCATTTACATGCTCAGAAACCTACAGATCACAAGTACTAGGTGAGGAATGTGTGGGATCTCCATCGCCCTACCTAGATGTATCCAGCTTTTGTCCATCATGGGTAGTGCCTCATACTCACATATCTCTCGAGGGTAGAAATTTGTCGCATCTAGTCGGTACTCGGGAATGACGCTATCAATGGGAATATTCAAGATCCTTCATACATCCAATAGAGTCATTGTGGCCTCTCCTATAGGCAGGTGGAAAGTACAAGTCCTGCTATCCCATCTCTCGACTAGCATGGTCATCATGGTAGTATGTGCTCTGATCCTCGGCCATCGACCGACAATATGTAACCCTATTGCGGTCAGTATCTCCAACTTGTCCACCCTCAACTTCTTATAAAGCCTCATAGTCAATGACCAGTGCTCCCTCGATGCCAATGGCCCTAAATCCGTCTGCATCCATGTAAACTGCTTCATTATCTCATAACATTCTTGGCCCTATTCTATTCTTGAGACATTCATGATTCCCCCAAAGCCATTTTCTATACCTTTACCCACCAAATTCTTCATTTCCCCCCTCCCCAACACTCACACCAAACTCATGGCACTCATGCTATGCCACAATCCTATGCGTTGAACCCCCTTGACTTGGGACCTAGCCCCGATCAGTGCAGGCACTCGTGCCATGCGTCCCCTTTTTTCCCCCTTCACATTAAACCCTAACCTACATTAGCATGGATGCTCACGCCAAGCGTGTTTGCCCACTTTGAAACCCCCTAGGATCTCTATTCCCTTGTGTGCGCTGACGCTATTTGCCAATGCTCATGCTACCCTACGGGTGCGCACATTGAAACAATGATCAACACATCTACCCCATTAGATTATTAAGTCTATTTATAGCCATAAATCTACCCTAAACCTATCAAATCACAAAGGAGGTTAGGGGTATGTATCGCTGGTCCATAACGAGTGGGCCTCTCATAACAACAAACCCTCTAGGCATGGTGCTTGTGTGTCGGAACGCGGTCCATCTCTTCTTCTACTCTCTAAGCTCTGATATGCTCCAATGCTTATGTGTGACAATGACCCTTCATTGGGCCCTGTGTGGCTTATATGGGCCCCCTCGTGGGCCCATCCCTTTGTCTTCTCCCTTCTTCTATCTCCTCTCACATTTCCTCAACCATTCTTTCTCATCTCTTTGTCATTTTTCCTCCTTCCTTCTTTTCAAGATTTTTCAGCCAATTTTTTCAAAAAAAATTGAAAAATTCTCGAGGGGGCATACACCATCCGCGCTCTACGTCGGGGCATCCTTTTTCTTCTATCTTTTATCCATCACCAATTTTTTGTCCCTATGTAAAAGAGGAGAAAAATGTAGAGCTTAAATTAATTATTTTAGTTAATTTAACTCTCCCACATGATTAATTTATTTAATTATGTTAATCCTTATTCTTCTAAATATTAATTAAAT
This sequence comes from Cryptomeria japonica, assembly GCF_030272615.1. NCBI lineage: Eukaryota > Viridiplantae > Streptophyta > Pinopsida > Cupressales > Cupressaceae > Cryptomeria > Cryptomeria japonica. The sequence goes on along the minus strand of NC_081410.1, from coordinate 458,273,423 downwards.
TTAATTAAGATTGTCACTATAGTCCAATGATTGATTTATTTAATAAATCAATTTTCCTTTATTCTGCTTAGGTATCAAAAAATAATTCTTCTAAATCTTCCCTTTAATTAATTAATTAACCATTGTGATTCCTACAAATCACATTTTCCTAATCCATCATTAGCCTAATTAATTCTTCTATAAGTCCTCTTAATCCCACTTACCATTATTCCTCTAATTTTTAATTGCTTCCACTCATTATCTCTCCAAGTCAAATCCTCCTACAGATCCCATTTGCTCTAATCTCACCTAATCCCTCTTCTAATCTCTCTTCTAATGGGTTGCTAGTAGCTAATCCTCATGATTAGCCACAAAGTCAACTCCTTGTCCCCTCACTCAACCACTTTCCTTAAATGACTTCTTACATATCTCTATGCATCCCCCCATCCAACTACCTTCCTTAAATGCTCTTTTCGTAGGTGAATGTGAGATTTTCAAAAATCTCACATTCCCCTAGGTATCCCTTCACCCAAGGAATTTTTAATTCCTTTTCATTCCTCTACTCCCCATGCTCCCTTTTTTAGAGAATTTTTAATTCCTCCTTCTCATCATTCAAGGAATATTTTAATTCCTTTTGTCTTCCCTAGGTGCATTGGGAAGCCTTCCCAATGAACCATGAGGAGAGTGGAGACAAGAAATGTCTTTATGGTATATCTCTTGGACTCCACACTTGTCTTGTCAATTCCTCTTGATCCATGTGTGGGCTCACATGCAATCTTAACCATCCATCTTGAATCAATCCTAACCCTCCATTTCTTCTCCTCTTCTTCTATAAATTGGAGACTTCACTCCTACATTTTCCATCTCTAAATTAAGTAAGTTCATGTTGCCCTTTTGAGTCCAAGCAATCATCCAAGCACCCAAACTATAGTCAAATTTCTCCATATCTGTCACTTAGTCATTCATTTTGCATACCCATTCCACCCTTAATCCATCCATCTCATCATCCCTTTAGCTATCTTGTGCACAATTTGGAGATCCAATCACATCTAATCAAGGAGAAAATCCAATCAAGTTGGAGAAGGGCACTATTCCAGCCTCATCCTACTCAATATGAAGAACAAGTGAAGGCCTATGAAGGTATAATGGTATTGGATAAGTTTATTTGAATGTTTTATATTTATTTGTGTTTTAACTAGCTATTTACCCTCACACTAGTTTTCCCTTGGTTCAGGAACCTACCCATAGTAAGATGATACTCTGTTGTAGTATATGAAAATATTATAATGAGGAATACACTTGCATTCAGGAATATTGTCTAGAGCTCACTGGTCAAAAGATATTTTCCTGGAAGGCTACAACCCTCAAGGAAGTCTCATTGAATTACAATATGATTTGGACTACAACCCAGAAGAAATGAACTGTAATGATAGCATCTACAAATGCCTAATGACAATTCTAGTTAAGTGTATTGTCTACTCTGCAACACCAATCTCACCTCAAAACTTTGTTGAATGATAAATCTTGTGTTCACACATTCACATCTCTTTGATAATGTAGACACAATACTGATACCCAAACTAAAAGAATAGCTCACCTATATATACAATTCATCAACCTTGATAACAAGGTTGACTAAACCCTCAACTACAAAATTACATCAAACAATACAAAGATCGACCACCAGACCAATATAATGATTTATATTACATAGAATGGACTTAATTAAAATTTCCAAATGATCACATCCACCGTAAATCATGCCAAGATCAACTGCAACACGCTACACCATCAGAAATATCGCAACACGAAAATCATCACCAGTTGATGAAAACTACCAAAAAATCAAACAATGATCAATGTGGATCACCAAAACAAATAGGACATGACTAGGAAACACCAGTAAGAATGATAGAATCATCACCAATAGTTGCACCAACACCAGTTATCAAATCTTCATCGATCAACATCTGAAAGCTCAATAACAAAACTAGTCAGCAACTGCCATGAAGAAAGATAACTTACAGGGCACCAAATCATGAACCATATGAAATGAAGATACACAAGATCATCCCAATCAATATCCCAAAGTCTCAACACAGGATCTGATCACACTATAATATTTTGAAGGAAATACCGGATTCTACAAAACAGTGATCAACAAAACCAAACTACAAAACCGGTTCAGAAAATCTTCCCAAACTCACCAGAATAAATCATAAGAATATGTTGACATCAATAACAACAACATATCCTAGCAATAGAAATGAACAAACATATCCAACAAACTTCCCCTTTGGCATTGATGGAAATATATGAGTGTGAAAAATAGTCAATGCAAAGAAAGAAGATATCACCAGCAACCAAACTACAAAACCGGATCAGAAAATCTTCCCAAACTCACCAGAATAAATCATAGGAATATGTTGACACCAATGACAACAACATATCCTAGCAGAAGTAATGAACAACCATATCCAACAATCACCCCCTTTGACATTGATGACATTATATGAATGTGAAAAACAGTCAATGCAAAGAAAGAAGATATCACCAACAAACTCCCCCTAAGATCAAGATAGATAAAGCAATTTTTCACATGATCTCTCTCCCCCTTTGACAACAATGCCAAAGATCTCCAAAACACAAAACCAAACTCTCTCCCCCTAAACACATAACTATAAATCTCTCCCAAAACACAAACTACTCGAGCAAAGGAGGAGCATGTAATGCCCACCAAAATACCCTAGAGAAATACACTAACTAACATGCTAAATAGAGAGAACAATTTTTTTTAAACATCATATAAACTAATGCAATATATATAAGCAACTACTCATATGCATTTAAAAATCATTAACACTCAACATATAGTTACACATCATAGAAATCATACACAAATCATAATACACAAGCAGAAATAAAACACATCATAACATCTACCTTCGCTAAGGTATCTCAATGTCGCTACTTAAGCTAAACACTTAACAATTCCTAACCATTAGCCTCCATTCTAACATGACACCATATAAATTTCCATTAACCAAAATCAACATAAACATACTATCCATCTAACTCTGCATCATACACATAGGAATCAATACTTAGCATAGATTAATTGCATCCATTTATGAATACTCCAACCAACCCATTAAGTTCATTTTAAAGTACCAATACCAAATGTTCCTAAACCCAACCAATCATTTCCTTAAGCATCCCATACACACATCAATACTAATTACCACACTATTTAACCATAGCAATATGAACTAATTACATCATCTAGATACGAGTATACATCCATATTTCAATGTCAATATTTCCAATTAATGAATCATTCTCAAGATACATCTTTTCCTAATAACATCTACTAGTTACATGAGTACAATGTCTTTTACAACAATGATAAAAGCTCTCAAATACAATTTCATATACATTTCTAATGAATCATGATCAATAAGCTGCTACAAATATCCATCCATGAACTGAAGATATAAGAGATCCATATCCACGCAAGCATCCAAGAAAAGCATTCACTGAAGAACATCCCAATGGAAGAAAGGAACCAACCACCTGACCATGTGGAACCATAGGGAAGGAATTTTCATCACATGTTATTAGAGGGACATCCTAGAACCCAACCCGACATCCATGCAGATAAACATGTGGAACCATCTTAACCTTTTGAGGAAATCAAGGGAGTTTGGTTTACCCAGTTACCAGATCTTCTACCTTATTCCAATATTTGATCCATGAGATAGGCACCACAAAACACATTTATTATCTTACTTAGATAAGTTACTCTACCCAACCCACCTAGTATTATTATTTATTATGTTATCACTTATCAATTCCAATGGAAAACCTCCAATGAGCTATCCAAAAAGTCTAGACCCTGACTCTTTTACTCAAGAATCCTAACAGTCTATTCCTCATGACCTCGATATACTCCTGGAATCCCACTATCCCTAATCATGTGCCTAGGCCTTAAGAACATGAACAACCAAGCAAGAATGCCCACAAAATACAATCTGTCTAACCAAGATCGAACATCATAAATACACACTGATCCAATAACATAATTCACATAGGTGACATAAATCCTACAAATTTATAAGTAAAGAACCATCATCACAATAGGATACTATACATCTTGCAATAATAAAAATGATCAAATAATATTGCAAATCTCTAGTCCAGACATCCAAGAGCATCCAAGAACACAAAACAACCTCTAGAAAAACCTCCTAAACAAACTGAGAATAAAAAAGATCAACTAAAATTCTAGAAGACAAAATAACCAAGACAACACAAAATAGCACATACGTAAAATAAATTAGCATATTTAACTATTTCTTCAGTGCATACAATGACTCTTCTAGCGCATTTGATAACTATTCTAGTGCATATGATGAACAATATTACACATATAGAAAAGAGTTCAGCGCATATGACAAATTAATTAGCGCATACATCTCATGTTTTAGCGCAAATGACACAGAATGGAAAAAATGCCGAAAAAGGCTAAGTTACAACTTCAAATAAAAATCTTGGAAAAATATCTAAGCCCCGAAGACAATCATAAAAGTGACTACCAGAAAATACCAATTTAAGAATAAAATCAAATCAAAATAACATAGAACAAATGGGAAGAATTCTCCATTCAAAACCACACAGCAAATACCCAAACTTCACAGAATTGGAGTCACTGAAATCCTCTCACAGCCCATAGCGAACCCAGAAATAAGACAATACTCTCTCAAACCCCTTATCAAACATATTCCAATCAATACCTCAGAGAGAAGAACAAGATTCCAACACAGAAAAAAATACAGAGCGTATATTCACGGCAACAACCATAACCCCAATTTATTTTTCCTATTTTCTAAAGTTAAAGTATAGGATAAAATTTTATACAAGGAAATATTTCATGAGCCAACTATATAAAATTATATTAATGAATTATTTTCCCCAAATTCCTGAGAATACATGAAGAAGGCAATCTTTTCTAAATCGAAAATACTGAAATAAGAACCTCCAACCTGGTGATACACAGAAACAAAGAATTTGATGAAGAAAATCCACAAGCCAAGCAAATCCAAATTCCTTCAAATATCCAAAATCCAACTCCAACAAAATGCATTCAAAAATCCACCCCTGTGAACTCAAAGGAAGAAAAATAAATAGAAAACCAGGTCAAAGCCATAAAATATGTTGGCCAATCAAAACAATATCAAAAATTACATTTCTTACTAACCCATAACAAAATCCAAGGTAGAAATAATAAAATATTATTTAATTAACTTGCCCAATAATTCAGCCAATAAAATAAGAGGTTAAGTAGAAATAACATATTAATTATCCCAAAGTATAAAAAGAGAAATAATAATATTACTCATGGACACAATTAACTATAAAAGCCCATGAACAAAATAGCCAAGGGTGTATAAACAAGTACCCAAATAATAGATAATATTTATCCAATGATCATAAAACAATAAATACTTGATCAATAATATAAAATTACCTGTTAAATATAAACCCCAATAAATAAATAAATAAACCAAGGCTATAATAAATTAAAGCCACAATATAGTATAATCAAAGTCTATTTAATTGATTAAATATCAAAGCCTTATTATTACAAGGCAATATTAATAATAATATTAATAATAATTTCAAAAGCCCATAAATAATAAATAATAAACATCCAATCATTATAAAATCATTCACCAACATTACATTCTCAACTATATTAAATATTATAACCAAATATTTATTTATTTTATTATTGCCAACTATATATTTATTTATTTTATTATTTTACACTATATAAATCTTATTAATTTAATTTAACATTATTAAACTATATGAATTACTTAATTTAATTAATAATTAAACCAATCAATACATACACTGCTCCAAGCATACCAACAAGAAACAATTCAAGAGATCACTCAACACTGAACTACAACTCACACAAGGACTGACAAGGGTAATCAATCTTAAACCTAGAGTGTAGAATATGATTTTATGTCATCTCTGATCAACTTGCCATTGGGATAAGACACGCTTAGACTTGTGAAGCCAGGTGGAGTCGATGTCTGGTACTTGCAAATCTTGCATCCATAAAGTAATGATACAACATATTGACGTAGTCAAGGCAGAGAGATCCAATGAAGGACAACCCTACCTTGCAGCTTAAAACATAAACCATGCAAAGCATACCAGTAACCGGTAACAAGGTCCCATAAACAATAGAAAGAACAACTGGTAACAACACAAAACACATAATCGGTAAACAATGTGAATGAATCTTATTACAATTTGAAGAATTATACATGCCACATGTTGGATCATAGTCTAGGATACAAACAATGCTTACAATGTAATTATAAGATCCGTAGATCATCTACACATCAAGTCGGCCTCCGGTAACAGTCTGTCAGTTCTATCCTAATATGAACCTCAACCTTCCGGCCTCAGTCCTACCGGATCAAAATCTTGCCATTTCTACATCTTCGCTCAATCTCAAAGCTTTGTCTTCAATCTTCTAACTTATCCCCTTCAAATGATTCAAAAGCTTCCATTCATACCATCTAAAAATAATTACAACTCAATCAAGTTGGCCCAAAGACCAACTAGTTCATGAAACGTGCAATGGTAACATGTCGACTCAAATCACTAAGAACAAATCCAAAACATAAAATAATGTGCAGACCTTCGGGAATACCATCCAATGCCCAAAGAAACATCTCCAACGATTCGCAAGTCACAGAAATCAACTACAACCCAAAACCATCTTAGCTCAACATACAACCAGACTAATTGGTAAGAACATATCAACCGGGACAATACCAGAATTCACATCTCATTGGAAACAAAGCCAAATGCTATGAAACTCAAACACGGTAAAGACCATGAACACAAGGGAATAAACCCAAAACCATAATGCTAAACACTCAAACATAAAGAAATGCCACGATCTCTAAGCAATTCCACTACTAACTGTTCAACCAATAAGAACTACACTAGTGCTCATGCATCAAACTCTTGGGGTTAATTGAAAAGTGAGTCCCATCACTTGCTCTGGTTTGGTGATCTATCAGTAGGTACTTACAACTGCCTTAGGGGGATTCGGTGATCTAACCACAACTTCTGGTTTCCTCTCCACAACGATCTACTAGTCCAGACTGCAGCCTGCCTCACTCGACAATCTGTTCAAGTCTCCACCCACTAACTACCTCAAGCTCAAGCTCTACGATCGATGGTCTACCTGCAAACCTTACTCTACCTCATGTCGATGATCTAAATAAGTCCACAAGTTATCTCAATATTCTTTCCAACCAATCGGTGCACAAACAACACTCTATCCAAGAACAGGTTCACGAACCAGCTCTGATACCACTTGGAGCAGTCACCGATGAGGAGGGACCTCAATGAGATTAGTCCAAATTGGTTAGCAAGAGTAAACACAATAGAAATATGCAGATATGATGGAGGAAATGCAAAACTGATAGTTTTATTGCATAAAATTGATTACATCCAACTAGTAACAACTAGGTTACAACATAAAGGCACACAAGCTTGATAGAATAGGTCACAACTGGGACCTTGAATCGAAAGATCTATCTTCTAGACACAGTCTATCTATCTGATACTCTGATTGATTCTAATTGATTTTCAATTGATTTCATTTTAAAGCATGATTACAAATATATATATATATATATATAGATATATATATATATATATCGATCCAAAGGATCTAGTCATCCTAAAAGGATCAAAACCCGAAGAACAAGACCTAATGTACAAAATGAACAAGGTCGGCCTCCACCAAGAGATTCCTCCAAAAAATACAAAGGATGAAATGCAGAAGGTCAGCCACAAGCCAAGAAACATCAAGATCAACGTCCAAGGCTCCACAAGCTTTGGAATGGGTTCTGGTAGATCACCAGAATAGATCTCAGGGAACTGGTAACAAAGGAACAACTGGTAACAAGAAACTGTCAAGGAAACTAGTAGCGATATCTTGTCGGAAAGTGGTCCAAATGAGATGCGGTTTGAAACCAAGAAATATTTCAAGTAGAATCTAACTCCATAGGATTCAGTGAGCCAAACCAGGACACACAGAAAGGAAAACCGAAACTGTAAATAAATAAAAAAACATAAAAGAATTTTTTTTTGGTTGATGCAAGATTGATGTGAACCGGGGACACTCCTGTATCACATATACAATATATAATATAGGGAAGTGATAGAGAATTGCAATGGGACATCCCGCTCGCAATGAGTGATGTGACATTGTCCCTATCACAAAGATAGTAGAAGACACTTTCAAACAATCAAGCAATATCATAATCATCATCATATCCAATATAATCATGAATTTAGATACCATCAAATCATCATAAAGTAAACTAAGCTATATTAATATGGTCTATTAATACACAATAAACAAGATGAATCAGGGAGGGGCACTACACAACACCAACTCATCAATCTAGATAAAATAATAAGGCTTTGAAATCTACCAGATTGATGCAACTCAATGCATTTAGTTCTCATCAGGAGGGGTGGATACCCCTAACTTGTCTCTCAAGTAGATGAATGTATCTGCAAGCAAAGGCTTAGTGAAAATACCAACAATTTGTTCCTTTGTAGATACATATTCTAGCTTCACCTTCTCTTCACTAACTTGCTCTCTCAAGTAGTTATATTTGATTCATATATGCTTAGTCTTTGAATGTTGCACCAGATTTTTCAAAATAGTGATTAGAAAAACCAAAAACCGGATCAGAAAATCTTCCCTAACTCACTAGAATAAATCATAGGAATATGTTGACATCAATGACAATGACATATCCTAGCAGCAACAATGAACAACTATATCCAACAATCTCCCCCTTTGGAATTGATGGCAACATATGAATGTGAAAAATAGTCAATGCAAAGAGAGAAGATATCACCAGCAAACTCCCCCTAAGATCAAGATAGATAAAACAGTTTTTCACATGATCTCTCACCCCCTTTGATGACAATGCCAAAGATCACCAAAACAGAAAACCAAACTCTCTCCCTCTAAAACACATAACCAGAAATCTCTCACAAACTCACCTGAATAAATCACAGGAATATGTTAACATAAATGACAACAACATATCCTAGCAACAACAATGAACAACCATATCCAACACTCACTATGTCAGTGGCTTTTGTTGTTTTTAGTTAGTTGTTTAGTTTCGTGGTTGTTCTATTCTTATTTGTAGCTCCTTCTTTGAGCTACTATTCTTTATGTACTTTTTATTTAGCTTATTTCAATAAATAAAAAAGAGTCTTTCTATAATATTTTTTTAGTTGTCAATGTTCATCAAGGTTATGAAGGAAGTGTTCGAAAAGTAATTTTAGACTAAAAATCCAAGTAATCAATCTAATGGTTCTCTTGGGTGTCGGGTGTTTTAAAAATTTATGCACACATCTTTACCTCCATTCCACTTCCCACTACCACTCAAGTAAAAAAAATGAGATTCTTAAAACTCTAGCCACGAGGGCCTATCAAATTTTTGATAAGGAAAAATTACTCCATGAGCTTGTCCACCTTCTCAAAGTCCTTAGAATGAATGGGTACTCAAACAAGAAAATCTCTAGGGCCCTCAAGCAAACCAAATTTCATTTCTATTCTAACACCAAACCCACCCAACATCCAAACCCTCCCCATGCCACCTTACCCTTTATTGGTGGCATCTCCCCCAAAAATCTCTAAGATCCTTCTTAAAAAAGGAATATATTGTACCTTCAAACCCATATCCACTTTGAGACATAAGACCCCCTCCCTTAAAGACTCGAGAGATATTCTTCTTGACTCAGGTGTTTATAAGGTTGTTTGTTCTTGTGGTGCACCTTATATAGGTTAAATTGGCCACTCTTTCTCTGCCGCAAAGAGCATAACATTAACATTAAGCATGATTGCATCCTTATATCTGCCCCTCACAAACTACTCCTTTTCAACCAAATACCACATTTTCTTAAAACACACCCAAGTTTTGTTTAAAGAAGTTAACTTCTTCAAACACAAACTCAAGGAAACCATTAAAATTATCAATCACTTGTCTAACCTTAATCATGACAAAGGGTGGAGTTTGAAACATTCATGGCAATCCTTGTTATCCTTCCTTAGAATTCAACCTCCTTGTCCTTGACTTCTCTTTGTCTCTTTCATTCCTTTCCTCTTTGCTAGTCTTGCTTGGCCACTTTCCCCTCCTCTCTTCCTTTCACTTTTGTCTCTCTAGCCCTTTTCCCTCATCTCTTCCTCTTCATCTTGTCCTTTCTTTTTCCTTGGCATTCTCATGTCCTCTATCCCCTTAGATGGTTCTCTTTTTCCATTAGATCCCCTTGATTCTCTCTTCATTTTCCCGTCTAACTCTTATTTCATTCTCTTATGTTATTTATTTCCTTTTTAATGCTTGCTCTATTAGGATTCCCAAAGATACTGAGAGGAGGGGGTGAATCAGTATCTTATCAGTTTACAGATTTTTTGAACTTTTTAAGTAAATTGCATTCCAAAATAGTGTACCGGTAAACAAGAATTAATGCAGTAAATAAGAACAATAAACACAACATAGAAGGCACACCATAACACAATATTTTTAACGAGGAAACCTGGTGTGGGAGAAACCTTGGTGGGATTTGTGACCCACAATATTCAGTCACTGGCCAATAAATGAATATTACTTACAATAGGGGCCTGCACAAGTAGGAAGGCCAATTGCCTAAAGATCACTAGTTAATTACAAAAAGGGAAGTCACACTGACTTACAAAAGTGGATTATAGATATCCAAAGTGATGTACTGCTACAAAAATCATCTACTATGCCAGGTTCAATACCAATTTAAGCTCACAAAATAACCATAAACCTTACTCCAAAATCTACCTTAATATTCACATGTCCGCATCTTCCTATTCCTATTTTCTTACACAAATGATCTATAAGATATCATACTTATATATGAGTCCTATTAAAATTTGCCTTGTCGGCTTACAAAAAGATATTACAATTAAATACATTATGCAATAGACAAAATCCTGTCGGCCGGGGTGTCAGTAATCATCTTTGCCACTACTGATAAACTATCTGTCGGTGTAGAGTCTGTCGGTGTCGGTGCCTGCCAGTGCCATAGGATTGCAAGGTTGCCATCAATGACAATACCTTCAATCACCTACAATTTCTCATTGGAGTGTGCATTTGCCAACAATCTCTCCCTTTGGCATTAATGGAAACACTCATGAGAAAAAGTCAAAATTGTATCCAAAATGTGTTGTCCAAAAATCTTACCAAAACTGTGTGTTCCAAAATTGTGTGCTCCTCCTGAGCAGATGATCTCTTCTGTCATTTATTTTTCTCATCTCCACTACTCCCCCTTTGACATCAATGACAAAGGTTGTCAAAAATGCCAACTGAGTGTAGTTCTCAGCTGGATCCTTGTAACTGCTGGGTTACAATCTGATATAGATATGCTAGTGCAAAATTTAGGCTGTTAGTGAACCTTTCACTATCCTTCAATGTTACTTTTGTCCTTTGGATGGTACTGGTGAGTATGTGCATTTGTGCTTCCGGTGTCTTAAGTCCTAGAAAAATTTCCTCAGAAATCTCTTTTCTCAAAGAGATGATGATGTCTAGTTTCGGACCTAATCTACATATGAGTTCCTGAGCCTTAAACTTTAATCTCTCCTTATCATTTTCAATTTTTTCAATTTTCTCTTCAAAGCCTGCAATTTCCTCCTCTATTACCGATATGGTTTCTAATGAACCTATGAGATTATCAGCAATATCATTTATTTCCTTTTGTGCTCTGTTGATCTCTTTATCTATGTCTTTTGTCAAAATGTTAGTTTGGCATGAATCCCTATACAACTTCTTAAAGTCCATTATTGTTTTTCCTAGTGATGGTAATAATGTATCGATGTGTTCCTTGCATCTCTTTATTGACTCTTCAAAGTATTTTTCTTTCTCTTTATTCATTTTCTCACTGAAAGTCTCCTCATTAATTTGATCAACTCTTTGTAGGTTGTCAGTTATATACTTAGACAATGTGTCTAATTGGCTCAAAGAATCTTTATTTTCCACATTGCACTTAGGTACAATCAATTTTAAAATTGGGATGGTTTCATCAATTTCCTTATATGCAAGTGCATTGCAATCTGTTATTTTCTTGATGGAATCCAGTAATACCTCTATTACATTTGTCGGTCTAAATTTTGTTAAGGAGGAACCAGATGACTATCCAACTACCTTAACAATCTGCAATCCGTCAGTGCGAGTAACCTCTTTTCTTATGTTGACCTCTAGTAGGTCATTTTGAGTCTGCATCTCAACTAGCAAAGGCTTGGGTTTCTCAGCTATTACCAGTGGCACTGTCTCTATTTGAACCTTTTTCTCTTCATGCTTCTTAGAATGTACCTCTGTCGGTTTCCCTGAGCTTTCCACTACCGGTTTCTCTGATTGTGTCTTAGTGTTATCTACCAGTTTCTCTATGTGTACCTCTAAACTTTCCATTTCTACCTCAGTGGGTTTTTCAGTGTGTACATTAGTGGTATCTATCTTTCCAGTATCTAGGGGATCAGTTGATTGTTTGGTGTGTGTTTGAATCCCAATCTCAACATTTCCAACTATATCCTCATCATGTGTCTCTACGGCAATGTTTTCTGTCAGTTTCTCGGTTGCCACATCTTTCTTGTCAGTGGTTTCCTTATCAACCACAATGTTTACCTCTTGTGTGTCAAAATTCATAGTATATAACACCTCTGAATCATGATTGGTGTCTTCATGTGTTGTCTCCATACACTCAACATTATTTGTTACCGGTAGTGTATCAACAGTCTCAACAGGTGGGGGAAAGTTATCTATTACTTTTATGCTCGGAGGACCACCTACCTTGCCTTTACCTTTATCCTTATCCTTTTGATAGACTCTAAAAGTCTTGGGTCATTTAATTTCTTCTTGCTTTTCCTTTTCCACAAAGAAAATATCTCATTTGTCTGTTGTTTCTTCAGATATCTCATTCACTCTGCCAACCATTAAAGCTACATGCCAGTGACCGGTGGAAAATATTGTCTTGTTTGCCTCACTTATCAGTTCATCAATTTCTTCTACTGATTTTACTGGGTGAACTGCAAGTAATTTTTCTACCTTAATCTTCTTGTCTAATTCCACAATTTTTAATCTTCTTCCATCTAATCTTCTGTACAAGTCACTTGGTAGATCATCAACAACTTCTATCAAGAATTTCTTGTAAATGTCTAAGTGTAAAATAACACTGTTTTCTATACTTTCATTTTCCTCAATGGTAAAAGTACCATACAACTTGCTAACATTGACAAGTTTCCATCTTCAATTATTTCATTCAAAAGATTGTCTAAGGGAGGAATAACTTCTTTTTCCTTCTTCTTCCTTGGTGTTATTTTCTTTGTTGGAGGCCTTACTGCCTGTTGTTTCCCTCTTGTTCTCTTTGGTGTAGGAGAGGGTACCGGTGAAGGTTTCCTTTTTATTTCTACTCTCTAAAACTCTGTTGATATTTCACAATCAGAGGAGGTAGCAACTGGTGAAAGATGTGCTTCCGATTGTATTCCTTCCAAGTCACTCTCCTTAATACTAGTAATATTCAACAAATCTTCCTTGATTAATTTTGTCTGTTTTGTTGCTTTTCTAATTGTTTGTTTTGTTTTCTTTATTCATTTCTATGATTGAACTTTGCTTTCAATAGTTTCTACATTTCCAAATACTTCTTTTGTTGGTTCTTTAGGGGATTCAAGGAGGGCTTTTGCATATGTTTCTATTATGTTTTCATCTGCCTTATAACCCATCTCAGTTACCCAAATTGTTCTTGGAACCACTGCCTCCATCCAAATTTCATCCTTCTTTATAACAAAACATATCTCCTTTTGGTATTTGTCAACTATGGTTTGAGATAGTATTTCCCTAGTCTTCATTCTAGCCTTAAATGTCTGAAAGTATTCAATTATCTTATTTTCCTTGTCATCTTCTATGTTTTTTATTAAGAAAAAATAGGTTTTATGGGACCCGAAACTCGCTTACAATATGAAAGATGAGCAAGAAAGAAACAAGAAAAAATAGCTGCAAAAAACCAGCACAAAAACTAGCATCTAAGACCAAAAGACAGCAAGGAGCCAACAAGAAATTGGCATCCAAAACCCAGCTTTACATATCAAATGAAAACTTTTATAGACTCCTCAGCATTCTGAACCAAAAGCATCATAGCCTTAGCAGCTTCTCTCAGATCATTTCTCTCCTGTTTTAGCTAGATGTCTTTCATTTTGGTCTCCATCTCAATGGTGTTTTGCCTAGTCCTTCACCTAGAGATTTGATGAGTGGAGCTGGAGGTCGGTTCATCTTCAATGATTACCAAGTTCTTATCCTAATTTTTCCTCTCTAAGTGATCTACCAAGGCATTTATATTATGTGACAAAACTCTTAATACCTCAAGACTGTGGTTCATGAAGCTTTTCAAAGCCTTCTCAGTTTGAGCAACTAGAGTGATGATGTTACTTTTATCCTCCTTAGCCCGTTCTTTTACAATTATGATAACATCCTCCAGATGATTCAAATCCCCTTTTATTAGGTCTTTTTCCAACTAGTCCTCCATTTCAATTTCCTCCTTAGCTTCACTAGTTTCCATCTCCTCATTCTTTTTCCCTGAATTTGTTTCCTTAATCAAATTGTGTATCTTATTTTCCAAGTCCCTCTGTTTGCTATAAATGCTAGTAATGTTGTCGATAACCCATTTCTAGAAGTTGAAGGATTCCAAAGTGCAATTACGGGGAGTATTCAAAATAGTATTCACCGAATCCCTACCCTGATCAGTGCCCACAAAATTAGGGTTGTCTTCTTCCATAGAGTTCAGGGCGACATTCCTACTATCCGAGCCCATAGGGTTAGAATAAGGGTTTTCAAAATTAATATCTTTTTTCCCTTCTTCCTCTTCTCCAATGTTCTCATTCTTCTCACTCTCCATTTTTGTCTCAATGTCCTTCCCCTTTTCCTCCTCCAAATCACAATGCACCTCTGTTTCTACATTATCTGTATCAACTCTCTGTTTTTTATGGGTAGGGGCATTAGACTAATCCTCATCCGACTTTGAATCTTTACAGCTCTCAAAAACATGTGCATTAGTAACTAGGTGATCATCCTTGTTGGCCCTAGCTTTTTCCTTCAGGTATTCATAAATAAGCAAGATAAGCCCCTGATGGGCTATGGGGTAAGAATCAGGCTTTTTAGCATGATCAACCAAACTCTCATTCAAAGAAGACGCTAAGTAAAAGGGCAGGGAGTTTTTAACCCCATGGCGGAAGTGATTAAGAATTGCAAAATGGTAGTTATAGATTTTAGTAAATCTACCATCAACCGTGAGAAACTCCATCAAAACCCTTAAAACTTTCTACCAAAAAGACTTTACCTGCTAGGGAAGGTAGTAGGAGATGTCATCTTTCTTGACAAGCTTGGCCATCTCATCCTCCAATTTCAGGAAGTTTTTAAACACTTCCGCAGCATACTTCTGATCTCTATAGAATTTAGTGCCCTCCTTCTAAAGACCTGTGACCTCTGCAACCAGATCCTCATCAATTTTCCATGTCTCCCAGAACAATGTGACTCTGTTGTTGTTCCAGCCCCTAGCAAAGCCATGTGACACCAAATTTGTACTACCATGCAGCTTTTCCATATAGTCGGTGAAACCATATCTATGAAGCCTCCTCCATACTTTTCATTCACTCTTCCAGTTTTCACAGCCAGGGGGCTCATTCCTATTTTAGTTACCTCCCATTTTGAATAGCAAGTAGAAGTTCCCAAAGGTGTATCTCACAATCCACAGGTTTAACCACAATTTCTTGTGTATAATTCTAGAATAACAGAACAGAGTCCCTTCTGTATTTTTAAAGCTAACGTTAATGGCCGCACAAAACCAGTATTTATTATTATAATCCCCATCACACATTTGATCATAGAACCAATGCCTAAAAGATATCATTAACTGACAGTTCATCTACCCCCAAACTCTGTCTTTGAAATCCAGACCCCAAAAGATAATCATGATTTTAAATTGACCCATTGATGCGATCAAATAATAATTGCTCTCTACCATCCCTTTTACAGCGGGTCTCTCCGATATATTTAACCTCCACCTCTAAATTGACCCCTTCATTAGCTAAAAGGTTTGCAACCTTATTGCCTTCTCTTAGAGTGTGAGTTATGATAATACTAACGTAGTCATTTAATAATTTTTTAGCACTTCCAACTAAGTTAGTAATATTCCAAGAAAAAAAACTAGTACCTTTAAGGGCTTGGATGATATTTAGAGAGTCCCCTTCCAGCCAAATTTTTTTAAATTTGAATCCTTGAGAAAGCTGGAGGATTTTTAGCATGGCTAGAGCTTCATCCACATGATTATTTTGGACCTAAAAAGGAGAAGCAATAGCAGCAATACAGACACGTTGAGCATTTCTGATGACTCCTCCACCACCAGACTTCCCAGGGTTGCCTTTAGCCGCCCCATCGAAATTCACCTTTATCCATTCATGATTAGGAAATCACCAAACAATATTATCTCTCCTATTCTTAATGTCAGATCTACAAACTTTTTGTATTAAGTTCCATTCAGTGAGGATGCCTTTTTCAATTTCATTCATATCAGTAAAAAGCAATTGTTTATTGTTCCTGTGAGGAATATTTATGTTTTCTTTTATAGCCCTGCAAAAATTTTCAAAGACCACCTGAGAGGTGCACTTAGCCTCCCTAAATATTCTATTATTTCTCTCTTTCCATATTCCCTAGCAAGTCATGGTGAGGATCAGGGACGAAAGGTTCTTGATAAGAGGACAATTGGTGGGGAATGTCCATTGCCAGATAATTTCCTTGAGACTCTTGTGCATGACCCAATCAACTTTCCATTTCACCCAAAACTTACTCCAAATTTCCCAGGTAAAGGAGCAGTGGAAAAATAGATGATCAACTGATTCTTCTGCTTTCTGGTAGAGCTCATACCTGTTAGGGAACATGAAACCTCTTCGGACCAAATTGTCAGTAGTTAGGATCCTATTATGAGTAGCAAGCCAAGGAACATATTGACTTTAGGGATAATAATTTTGATCCAAAATTTACCCCAAATGGGGTTCCTGGTCTGAGTAAAAGTGTTTTTGTAGGCTGAAGCAACCGTAAAGTCCCCTCTAGGATTACTCTTCCAGAGAAAAACATCATCATAGTCTTTGTTAATAGAAAAATATAGCAGCTCCTGTTGGAGTAGGGAAAATCCAACATATATAACATCAAGCCTAACCCATTTGTTCTCCTTCCAGTAGTCACACACCATAGGTCCAAACCTCCTTTTACATTCCTCAATAAATTGACTACTGCCTTGATCAAATAGAGGTTCATTGTTCATCCAAGGATCCTCCCAAAACCTTATTTTGTCACCTTTCCAAGGACCCATCTAGCTCCAGCTTTGGCCACTTTTATGGATTTGATAATACTATTCCAAATGAAGGAACCAACAGGGATGTCTTCAGAGTTGAGGAATTCTTGGAGAGGCTGATTCTGAATATATTTGTCAAACCAGATCCGGTTCCAATCTTTCTTGATGTCATAAGCTCTCCATATTTGTTTAGCAAGGAGAGCTTTATTAAAAGTTTTTAAAGCTTTAATCCCAAGCCCTCCTTTTCTCTTTGGTTTACACACTTTGTCCCAAGCAACCAAGGATATTCTCTTTTTTTCTTCAACCCCTAACCATAGAAATCTCTTATGGATTCTTTCTAATGCTTCAACAAATTTAGTCAGGATACCAAATAGACTGAGAGCATAAGTAAGGAGATTCTGGAGAGTAGCTTGAAGAAGCTGCAACTTCCCAGCCTGAGATAAAATAGATCCTTTCCATCCAGCAATTTTTTTGTTGATTTTGTCAATAAGCATATTCCAGAAGGAGTTTGGGGGAACTAAACCCAAGGGGAGACCCAGGTAGGTGGATGGGAGCATTTCCACCTTGCACCCAATAATTTTAGCAATTCTCTGTTATCTTATGACTAAAGTGTTCATGAAGTATATAGCTGATTTGTCCCAATTGACTTGTTGACTAATAGCCAAAGAATAAGAATTAAGAGTACTTTTAAAGGCAGCAGCCTCCCCAACAAATGAATATCCCATTAGGATAGTATCATCAACAAATTGTTAGTGAGAATAAAAGACATTAGCAGAGGAAGGTTGAAGGCCTTTGATGATTTTATTCACTTTCAATTTTAGGATCAATTTGCTCATGCTCTCCGCCAAGATGGTGAAAAGAATAGGAGATATGGGATCTCCTTGTCTGAGCCCCCTTGATGATTTAAAGAATTTAGTAGGAGATCCATTAATGAGAATTGAAAACATAGGAGTGGAGATCAGCTCTCTGATAATTTTGACTATCTTCTCATCAAATCCAAAAGCCTCCATGATTCTGAAAAGAACTTGCCAATCCACTCTATCATAAGCTTTCGCCAAATCCAACTTTATCAAAAATCCTTCTTTATTAGCAGCATTGAGGGAGTGAATATTCTCATGCACAAGAATGATAGAGTCCAAAATCTGCCTGTCACGAACAAAACCTTTCTGCTCCTCAGAGATGATGAAGGGGAGGACAACCAAAATTCTAGTAGTCAAAACTTTAGATATGATCTTATAGATAGAGTTACATAGACTTATTGGCCTAAATTTTCCCATTGAATCCACCCCAGCCTCCTTAGGAATTAAGGAAATAAAAGTGGAGTTGAATTCCTTAAGAATTCTTCTAGAACCAAAAAATTATTTTACTGTATTGACCGTATCTTCTCCCACAATATGCCAAAATTCTTGGAAGAAAAACATAGGGAAGCCATCAGGACCCGGAGCTTTATCCCCTTGAAAAGACAAGACAGCTTTTTTAATTTCCCCAGCAGAGGGGATAGCAGAAAGGGCCTTATTTTGATTAGGATTCATGATCTTGGGGTTGATATCAACCAAATCTTGTTGTTGGGTATAATCAATATCCTTGTTCCCGGTAAGGAGCTGAGAGAAGAAACTAACAGTTTCATCCCTGATTTCATCCTCATTAAGAAGAATTTTGTCCTCAGCAATTAATTTGGAAATTCTATTCGCAGCTTTATGTTTCAAAGAAGTCATGTGGAAAAATTTAGTGTTTCTGTCCCCAGCCTCCAACCAAGTCGCCCTATATCTTTGCCTCCAATATATTTCCTTCCTAGAAATGATGTTGTGAAGTTTGACTAAAACATCATCTTCCATAGATTTTGGATACTTTTTATAGCCATCTTTCTGTATAGAGTTTTGGATCTGTTCTAATTCCTCCTTCATCTTTTTCTTTGAGTCAAAAATATCACCAAAGACCTTCTTGTTCCATATCTTAATGTTGACTTTGATGTTTCTAAGTTTTTTAGCAACTTTATACATGGCAATTCCATTCACATCAATATTCCACCAGTTGGCAATAGATTTATCAAGAGAGGGGTGAGAGATCCACATTTTCTCAAATCGGAAAGGGAAACTCTGATTACTCTTAATGGTCTCAACAGCAAAGGTAATGGGATAATGATTCAAACCAATTCTATTGATGATAGACAAGGAGCATCTATGAGAAATAATCTAATCATTAGTAACAAGGGATCTATCAAGTCTTACCTGAATGAGGTCTTCACCATCCCTGCTGTTAGACCAGGTGTAGGAAGCTCCATTAAGATCCATATCAATAAGAGCATTGACATTGATGAAGTCAATCAAATCAGATCTATTGTCTGGTTGAGCTTGAGTTCATCCAGATTTATCAGTACCTTGCAAAGGAGTATTGAAATCTCCCATCACAACCCAACTTTTCTTAGGAAAAGATCTTCTTTTTTGCTGGATTTTATCCCAAACTTTACTCCTAGCAGATTTGGAATTAGGGGCATAGATGTTTGTAACCACACATTCCTTTCCATCATAGATGCTTTTAACTTTCATAGATATAATGTTACCATCTTCATCAATCATTTCTCCTAAAATAGTTTTCTTGTTCTAGAAAATAGCCACCCCACCAGAAGCCCCATTTCGAGCTGCTACCACAGACCCCTCCATTTTTAAAGAATTTTAAATTCTCCACTTTCTCCTTACTCATTTTGGTTCCTTGAACAAGGATAATATCTGGTTTTTGGTCTCGAATGAGATTTTGTAATATATCCTATTTATTGAGACCATTTAGGCCTCTGATGTTCAATGATATTACCTTCATTTGGAAGCCTAGGGGTAGGATTTCTATATAGTTCTCTACCTTCCATCAGCTATGTTTTTCTTTCTCTCCTGGTCCTTGTGCCATTTCATAGTTTTACGTCCCAGCGGAGATTTGGATACACCAATATCAGCCTTGGATCTAGTCCTAGTTTTCACCCCATTAAGGCATCCTGACTTCTTGTTTTTCTTTTTTCCATTCCCTGTTATTTCTTCCTCATGCTCCTCTCTGGGCTCATCTTGCATATTACTCCATAGTTCTCCTCTTTTCTGGGATGATATGGGCGTATCAACTCCAATATTCTCGAATAATGCATTTAGATTAACCTTAGGCGATCCAAACTTGTTATTCCTTCCAAGTTTAATTTCATGTCCTTCAAATTCTTTTAGGCACTGTTCATCTCTTTTTGTTATTGAAACTTGAGGGGTCTCATGATGAGATTTAGTGACATTCTCAATCTCACCATCTTCAAGTGTCTCTTTACTGATAGCATTCTCCTCCTCTTGAATCTGTAGAGCCTCAAAAGTATTGACTATTTTGATTTCAAACTCTCTGATTTCATTATTTTTATCTTCCTTCAAAGGGGGATTCTTAAGAGGGTCATTTCTATCTCCTTCTGATAGGTTTAGTATGTTACCAGGACTTCCACTTCTTCCTTCCACTTTATTACCTTCCTTATTATTATTCTTTTCTTTCCAAACCTGTTTATGGGTGTTAATCATCACAGGTTTTTTAGGGTTACTAGGGCAAGCCTTAGCCCAGTGACCAACTTTTTTACAAGAAAAGCACACAAAGGGGAGTGACTCAAACTCTATTGTATGTTCCCATAATCCAAGTTTGGAACTTATATCAATAGAACTAGGAAGATCCATCTTCTGTGAAATATTGACATAGATACGCGAATAAACCAGTCTTTTTCGAGCTGTAGTCATTGGATCTATCGTAAAAAGCTCCCCAAAGGAGTTTTCAATTCCTAAGAATACATCCTCAACCCAAAATTCCATTGGCAAGCCTGGCAATCTTACCCAAAATGGAGCAGATTCAAAGGAGTCATTGAGTTCCATATTAGGAGACCATTTTCTCATAGATAAGGAGGATTTACCAAACATCCAAGGGCCACCACTTAAAGGTGCTTCCATATCTTCCACACAAGAGAAGGAGAAAACAAAAAAACCTCTGGATAGGGCAGAAACATCAACCTGACCTTTCATCCTCCATTTTCTCTTAATAAAAGATCTAACATCCTCAATATTAGGTCGTGGTCCAACAAACTTCCCCACTAGAGAGAAATCCATTAAAGAAATGCTATGATCGATAACCAAATCTGGAATGACAATAGCAAGTTTACCCATTTTTCTATCAGATATATCTTTCATAAAGGGAAAGGACAATTTACCAATCCATTTTCCAGTTGATTTCTTTGTAAAGAGACTACTCCAGGGTTTGAGGGCTTGCACCTCCTTAATCTTTTCTGCGTCAACTTTCACAGCCTTGGGACCCAATTTTGGGGAATCTTTTTGGCGGTTAGGAGGAGGGTCCCATTGCCATGGGTCCCAATCCAGTCTCCCATCCTCATCATCCATCACTTTTCCTTGAACTATAGTGGCATCAGAACCAGAGGATCCGGACTTGTTGTTCCCTCCATTTTTAGTTTTCAAATTGCCCCCCTCTGCTTGCGTTGTTCCCTCCATAGCACTTGTTCTTCTCTTTAGAGCTAGATCCTGGTTATTTTTCTTTCCAAGGCATGATATCCCCCTTCTTTATGAGCACATCTTCCATTCGAATGGGATTATCTACCATTTTGTTAAAATGTCATCTCCCATGTTGTTAAAGATATCCAAAAGTTGTTTTCCTACCGGTATGTCAAAACCAAATTCTTTTCTACCTATATTGGGAACTTCCTTGGTGATTTATAGCAATAGACATACAAGTAAGTTACCAAATCTGAATGTGCCTTTCTTGTCACCCTTAATTTTCTTCAGATTGTCAATTAGTTCATCCTTTAGCCATTCACATATGTCAATCTTTGTATTGTTATTCACCATGTCATAAGCACTTTTGATACATAAACTAGAAACAGAGTTTAGTCTGTTGGCATGTGTAGTCTTGTATCCTAGAATCATGCTAATTAATCTTACATTAATATCCTTCACATCATTCTCTCAAGGATCTATTGTCATATGTTGGACCGGTTAGGGTCATCACAGTGTCGTTAGAGACCTTCTTTCCTTTTTCTAGTCTACTACTGGTGGAAGGTAAGCCAGTCACTGCCCTAACTGCTTCTTTTATAATCTTGTGGATAGAATCTAGCCAAAATAATTCCCCATGAACTCTACTCAATGCAATCCTTATAACTTCCCAAGGAAACTTAAGAATGCTAAGTATCTCCACAAAACCTAGGGTTTCAATTATCTTGTGTTCCAGTTTCACATTACCCTTCTCATCATAGATTACAGTCCTATACATGTTCATAATCTCATTAGCACCAAGTTCCTCAATATGACAATGTATGTAAATCCTAGGGTCTTCAGCATAAGCAACTCCTTTGGGTATTTTAGAAAATGCTCCTAGAGTATCATCCTGCTTCGCTACTTTGGGAATGATTTTAAATACGGGCCTAGGGTGTTTAACCACTTCAATTAAAATAGGGTTTGCAATGAATTTAGGTGCAGAGGAGGAAGCCATTGTATAAATACCTTAATTTTCCTTTAGTTTTGAATGCTTGAATGATGTTCTTCACTTCTCATTATGGATGCCTTCACTCGGGTTTTTTGCGCTCTTAGGAAATTTGAATGCTCGGTGAGTGAAAAAGAGTGAAAAACACTTGCTTTATAATGTCATTCCCTTCAACTACCACAATAAATGCTTGTCGGTTAAGTGAAAACTTAACTCATCTGCTGATAAAGAAGCATTTCATCTTCTTACCATCAACCGAGGGTAAACTAGCATGTTTTCAATTTTTTACCATACCCCAAGGGATTTCTTTTCAGTTAGATGAAGAATCTCCTGCCGGTGGAGTGATATTTTGTCTTACAGATGAAGGAATAGCTTCATTAAGATTCTGATTTGACTTTCTAATCCATTGTTTTGAAAATTCTTGCTTTACCTCATCAACCTTCTCTTTACCTTTCAAACTGGGTCCTTTGTTATTTGTCGGTGATGCCTTACTTCTACAAAATTTTGCAATATGTCCAATCTTGTTACAAGCATAACAAGTCACGTTATTTTTCTAAATAGCTTTTCCATATCCTATGCCGGTATGTGTTCTGCATTGATTAGATAAGTGTCCAAATCTTCCACAAACATAGCATCTTACATTCATTCTATAGTATTCTGAATTATGACCAATTTTGTTGCATTTAGAACATTGATCGGTGGGTGCATTAGTGTTCTGATAGTTTCTAGATCTACATCGATTTGCTACAATTAAATTTGTAGGCATTAGGTTGTCTTACCGGTTTACTGTGATCATGATTGTTTGGAGTACCGGAGCTTTCACCAACTTCAAAGCCAAGACCATTAGTATCTCCATTAGGTTTCTGATTTTTCAACATGTCATCAAGTTCTTGTGAGCTTTTCTTGAATTTCTCCTTATGTTGATTTGCAATAGCCAACTCATTTTCCAAAAAATCTTTCTGTCTCACGAGCTTAGTTTTATCATGTTCCAAATGAATCAGATCTATTTTCAACATATCATTTGCATGACTGAGTCTTGGATTTTCATTTCCAGCATCATTGATTCTCCTAGCCAAATCATCTTCATTCTTCTTTCGGTCTTCAATGTCTTTACAAAACCTCATAGTCATATCTTGCATCTCATTCCTCAAGGTCATGTTTTCTTGCTTACAAGATCATTAAGAGTTTCTTTTTCATCATCATCACTCTATATTTTCTCATGAAGTTCTCTTCTTTTGTTCCTAGCAATAGTGAGATTTTATTGAAGTCCTTGAATGATTTCCTGTGCAGTCTTCAGATCATCTTCAAGTTTCATATTTTTCAAATTTTCTGCATCATAATCTGCAAGAGCTATTTCCAATTGCTTTCTCAAGTTTTCCATCTGTACTAGTGTCAGAATCTTCCTCAAGTTGTTAGGATTTTGAAAATATAGGACCAAGCTCTGATACCAATTGTTAGGATTCTCAAAGATACTAAGAGGGGGGGGTGAATCAGTATCTTGCCGGTTTACAGATTTTCTGAACTTATTAAGTAAATTGCATTCCAAAATAGTGTACCGGTAAACAAGAATTAATGCAATAAATAAGAACAGTAAACACAACATAGAAGGCACACCATAACATAATATTTTTAACAAGGAAACCCGATGTGGGAAAAACCTTGGTGGGATTTGTGACCCACAATATTCACTCACTGACCAAGAAATGAATATTACTTACAATAGGGGCTTGCACATACAGGAAGGCCAACTACCTAAAGCTCGCTGCTTAATTACAAAAAGGGAAGTCCCAGTGACTTACAAAAGTGGATTATAGAAATCCAAAGTGATGTATTGCTACAAAAAGCATCTGCTATGCCAGGTTCAGTACTGGTTTAAGCTCATAAATAACCATAAACCTTACTCCAAAATCTACCTTAATATTCACATGTTCACATCTTCCTATTCCTATTTTCTTACACAAATGATCTATAAGATCTCATACTTATATATGAGTCCTATTACAATTTGCCTTGTCGGCTTACAAAAAGATATTATAATTAAATACATTATGCAATAGACAAAATCTTATCAGCTGGGGTGTCGGTAATCATCATTGTCATTGTCAGTAAACTATCTGCCGGTGTAGAGTCTGTCGGTGCTAGTGCCTGTCGGTGCCATAGGATTGCAAGGTTGCCCTCAATGACAATACCTTCAATAACCTACAATTTCTCATTGGAGTGTGCATTTGCCAACATGCTCTTCTAATTATTTGTGTTTTTTTAATTTAATTTTTGCTTTTCATGCTTTGTGATATTGCATTTTATACATTTCCTTTCTTCTTGTTTTTTTTTTCTAGTTTTCTTATTTAATTATTTGCTTAAACATTTATTATCTTCCTACATCTTTTAGGTCAATTTTATATCACTAACCTCCTTTTTATTATTTTTTGTGTTTTTTATCAATTTCAATTATATTTAATTATTTGTTTAGGCGTAAATTATAATAATCTATTAATATCAATTATATCAATAGACATAAATTATTAATATCAATTATATATACCCTACATACATTATTATTTTTGTATTTTCATATTTAATTATTTATGAGTCTTTATTTATCTTCCTATATCATTTAGGTCATTTTTTATCATCTCTACCTACTTCTTTTTTTCTTTTCTTTTTGAGCAAGTTATGTCATAGGGGGCAGTACCCTATATTAAAACCAAGAAAATATTACATAACAGAGGATGAGAGAGAAGCTCTCAATGGTACTTTGTTTTATTATATAACAGAAGATGTATCAATTTGCTTTTAGTTTTACTTGGTTTTTATTATTAAATTTATTTTGCTCTTAGACTTTTTAACAAGTGCATTAATAATTATTTGCTCCTTTATATTTTTTTAATTTCATTTTGTTTTATTAGATCAAGAATCCTTGATTTCATTCATTGTTTAATTTTTCTTTTCTTATCTATTAACATGAATATTAAATTACCAATAGATTAATTAGCTATCATATTTTTATTTTTATTTTTTCAATAAAAGTGGACAAGCCACTAAACTTTTTTCTTTTATTATTATATTTAATAATTTTTACAATGGGTTCAAAAGGCATACTGGTAGGAAAGAACCCGCAAGAAAACCTCTGGTTATTGCCTAAAATAAACCAATCTATTCTACCCTTACAAGATAGCTATTACATAGCCAATTGTTCATATAACCCACCCAAACTCAATCCTTTGAAATATGCAATGAGGTCCCATAGGACATTTCTGGATACAATAGAACATCATGAATATATCCATCAAAACATAAGGTCAACTGATACAAAATGAAGAGTAGAATGCCAACAAATATCTCCTCGTGAAAATCATGCCAAGACACCAAGAAGCCCGCATGCTTTTGCCAATAAGGGAGCAACAAATACTTCAGCCTGGTTTGACAAAAAAGAATGTTGTACCAAATTTTCCCATACCTGCATAAAAAAACATAGCACCTCTCCAAGATAGCATAGAAAAAATTCAAACATTTAAAAACCAAGTACTAGTGCCTTCAGGTGG
Organism: Cryptomeria japonica; assembly: GCF_030272615.1. Lineage (NCBI taxonomy): Eukaryota > Viridiplantae > Streptophyta > Pinopsida > Cupressales > Cupressaceae > Cryptomeria > Cryptomeria japonica. The sequence continues at coordinate 458,246,931 of NC_081410.1, read as the reverse complement.
GGGATCATTATTTACATCCAGAGGAGAAACAACCCTTAGAGGGAATTTGAGTCGTCCAGGAGCAGAAAATAGAAATCTCAAAGAAAGTAAGGAGTACAAGGCTTCTAAAACAACCAAAGCTTTATCCACAATCTGAGCAGGTACCCAATTCACAAGAAACTTAATGCATTCTCGGGTATCATCCAAAGTGTCACATATCAGTCCCATTCTTAGATCAAACAATAATTGACCATACCATCCATTACCCAAAAGCTCATGATGAGGAAGAAAACCACCATAATGGAAAGACCCCACATCAAAATGATAACTATCCAAAGAAGAAAAAACCAAATCCCCATTACACATTGTTGGAAACATGAACGTGGAGACCAGAAGATGAACCAATTCAGCATCAAGTAAAATATCATAGCAAATAGTAACAAATCAAGACATAATCTCAGAGTAAGAAATATTAAGACTGATTTCCAACCAGCGATTCCCCAAAAGCCTATGGATTCCATTAGCCACCTCAAGAGAAAATAGGTGAAAAACTGTACCAAGCTTTTGAAGATTATCCTCATTTTCTTCTTTTGGAACCACAGATTCAAGCACCACTCTATATTTAACAGAAGATTAAAAAATTCAACATTTGAAAAAACAAACATACCCAAATGACCCACAGTCTATGTGACACAAAATGCAAACTACCACATGATAAATAGATGAAGCGAAAGGCAAAAAAGAAGAAATAAATGACTATCAGCAAGTAAACATCATGGCGATGATAAGAAAGATAGGAAAAAACCAAATCAGCAATGCAAACTATGACGATGTGACATTTCACAAAAGATAACAGCACCTCAAACCTGACAGCTATCAATGATATCTCAAATGGGAGAGGACACATATGCCAAAAAAATGATTACAAACATCATAAAACAATGCCAATCCTACCACGACCAAACTCACACAAACAATCTTCAAGAGAGTATGGAGACATCATCAAATAGCCAAAGTACATTCAGCAGATAATCCCACACACATGCCAATATCCATTTTAAGCCAAAAAACAAAAAGCACTTTAAATCGTACATACCGCCACCCTTGATAGTATCAGGAATATCCACACCCTCACCCTATGAGTGACATCGTATATCACAAATATAGAAAGCAGAAATACCATTTCTACTTCAAATACCCGCCATATAACAATAATCATCCATATGGTGAACATGAACACAAACCTAACAATTCGAGTGTGGGAAAGGACATGTATTAAAATTATTAGATACCAGATTGCAAAAGAATCATATAAATCATTAATCAGAGAGCAATCTAATCCAAACATTAGACAAAATTTCTTTGGGATCAACTATGCGAAAATGAGCTTTGCTATCAATAGCTAAATTACCCAAAAAATCGGCCACTATGTTAATTTCTCCATAACAATCAAAAATTAAGAAGGAATCAAAAGAATCTAACTTTTGCAGAATATTATCAAGCAAATATTGCAACTTCCAGCAATTCGATTTCTTCTTCATAACACTCTGAATTATTACCATAGAGTCACCCTCAATCACTATGTTTTTAATCCTTAATGAAATTGACATATCCAAGCCAAAGGATAGAGCTTGATACTCCATAAAATTATTAGTACTAATACCAATATCATGACATTTTGCAAGAATGAGTTGTGCATTATGATCAAAAATAGCCATCCCAACCCCTGCCTTCCCAGGATTTCCCCGGGAAGCACCAACAAAGTTGAGTTTGAAGTGTCCCCAAGGAGGAGTTTTCCACTTGGCCAACAACCGCTAACCATAGAACTTGTTACTCTTGGAGACAGAGCAATGAGAAGGTAAGATCGAAAGGTATTTCCAAACCCTGGAAACTATATTATCCTAAAGGAAAAAAGATGATTGGTTAGCCAAGTTCTTATAAATGTATGACAAAGCTACCTTCGAAATCGAGGCTTCAATTTTTTGCAAAACATCTGATAAAGAAGAACACACCTTTTTGAAAATCCTACTATTTCATTCAAGCCAAATTTTCTAGAGCACAATAGAGGGAGAAATAACCCAGAGACATGCATAGAAAGATGATGAAAACATGAGAGGCCAAGAACAAAAGTGAGAAATAAGATCCTTACCAATAACAAAAGATAAACCTAACTTTCACAGTAGTCACTAATACATTTGGACTAGATTTTCGACTGAGGTTTCCGACGGAGAAGGTATATTGTGGCCAAATTTGATTTTTTTTTGAAAAAATGCCCGCATTCGTCGTAATTCCGATGGAAATTACCCATTTGGTTTTGACAAAGAAGGCATTAGCAATGAGAATTTTCTTTTTTTTCAAAAAAGTGCTCGAGTTCGTCGTAATTCCGACGACATCAGCCATTACAAAATTAAAAAAGAGGCGGGGAATCCATTTGTGAATTGCAATCCCATGTAGGCGTCCGTGGCAACTTCAATCCCCAAGAACATCAAACCCGATTTGAAGGCAATCCCACGCAGGAAGTAGATTCAAAGTGCCCTAGTTTTTAATTTCATGTTGCAAAAAATATACATGTGGTGGTTAATTGTCCTAGTTTAATCTCGTAAAACCATAGAACTGTGATTGAGGAGTGAGCATTCATTTTTGTATCAACAATCCCTTCCTCCTGTATACAAGCGTGTTGATTGTTCAAATGAGATCACATCTCTTTGCGGCATCATATCAAACAATTCATGAGCCTTGTCCATGTTTCCACATTTTGCATTCATGTCAAGCAGGGCGTTTGCAAGTACAACACCTAACAAAATTCATGTATCTGTTATGCTTTGATGGATGTCCATACCCTGTTCCAAGCTCCCATTTTTGCACAGGTAGGGAGGATGCTGGCAAAGGTTGTGGAATTTGGCTTTATGCCTTCCAATTTCATTTGCTTGAAAGTGTCTAAAGCCTTTTCGACAAATCCATTTTGTGCATGTCAAGAAATCATTGCAGTCCACGAGACAACATTTCTTTCAGGCATTCTATCAAATAGTTCACGTGCCTTGTCTATGCTTCCACATTTTGTATACATGTCTACCAAGGCAGTTACATCTACAACATCTGACAAAATTTCTCTATCCTTTATGCTTTGATGAATGTCCATACCCTGTTCCAAATCTCCCATTTTTTCAATTTCAACTAAAACATAATTACTCAACCATTTAATGTTATTAATAAGTGTTTAATTTATGAAAGAGATAAATGGTTGGCCACAAGTACATGAGTTACTAAATGCACACAAATAAGTGAATTTGATATTCAAAACTATCTACAATGAATTCAACTCTTGTCCATTAGTCATTTATGTTTGTCATAAGCATCTTTCTTTGTTTTTCTTAATCTTTATTCATAGTTATGTGCATATTTCACATTCTATAATTAGGATATCAATTGCTATGGCTGAACACTAGCATGATGTTTGTGTTGTGGTATAGATGCGTAGAAACATAATTATGGGATTGTTATATTATAGAGATCATAAATCTAGATATCGCATATTAGTTATAGCTCTTCTTGGATTGAGTCTAAAGTTGACATACAGTCATAAAGCCATTATTAGCAGATCTATCCATTTATAGTAAAGACAATTGAGAAAGTCATTTTGATATTGAGAGTTTCTTATCTGTTTACCTATTGATCATTATCAAGTCATAATATTTAGGTCTATTTATCTCTCTTGCAAAACCTCTGTAAGTGTCCTAGATTGTCCCTACTACTCACTCTTCAATTCAGAAAAATGGAGTTCTAAAGATTTGTTGCACAAGATAGTGTTGAACGTATCAAGAAGGCTAGCATGGAAGGCATGTTCAAGCTTCCACTTGTACAACTTACAACAAATGATTTGTTGATAGAAGAAATTCTTGAAATAGGGATACAATCGAAAGACAAGTAAGTACATACAAACCTCCTCAGTTGAAAGTAAAATCTGTGTATAAAAAGAGTACATTGAATCCCAATCCATAAACATAATAGAGATATCGATGGAGACTTAATTGGATGTAGCATGTCGCACCAAAGTTGTTAGAGTATGCTAAGCTAGTACATAATGTTTCGTAAAGCCACATTAGTATTTTACCCAGATCATTATCTACCAAAACTAACTATAGTAATCCTTTTGAGGATTAATTTCATGGTGCTAGATCTTCATTTAGTTCCACTTCTTGTTGGAGATAAGAACAATTATTTCTTGAGGTAGATGAATATCCCATCAACAAAGGACAAGACCCTTTCTAGAATATAACAAATTCTACTCCAACAAAAGATCATGGGGGTTTCACTAGAGATATTGAATAAGAGATAGACTTCTACTGCTGCATTAAAAGCATTGGCATGTTCTTCATTTATTGATGTAAACTCTCTGTGACACCACCACAACCAACAAAGGTGTAAAAAGTTGTTTGCAATGCATGGATTTTTAGGATTGTCCTTTGAGAAAATAGAATTAAAGTATGGAAGCAGGATCTGCCAGCTCCTAAGGGAAAGACCATGTCAGACAATAATTTCTATTTTCTTGCCTGTGAAGAAAGACCATGTCAGACAATATCAACGAACAACAAAATAAGGAGACAATTGCTAGATTGTGGTCTAACTTGAAAAGAAAAGGTGATGGAAAATGTTATTGTCCATGCAAAATTTGTAAGGGGTTAAAGACTAGAAGACTTCTAATCAAAACAGCGAAGAAACATTGTAGGTTGCATGGCCACATTGAAGGTGGACATGATTATCATCCATTGGTAAGTTTTTCATTATATCATTTTGACAATTTATATACATAATAAATCACGTGATGATGAGATCATGATCACGGTTTATTTATGTATATCACTTTTATATAGGTCGAGCACCCCGAAGCACATGGTATGGATCAACACAACCCTGAGAATATGGTTTTCGAAGTGGACGAACATGGAGGTGTGAATATCAAAGCTGAAGATAATGATCCCATGGAAGATGACGATCATGAGCCAGAAAACACAATTGAAGATGATGGTACAAATACATTGATCTATGACTCATTTAGTACTTGTGCAGCTGATCATGATGATGAAGATGACCTTGATATTTTTCATGATGTCCCTCTACTTGAGAAGTCATCTAAGGGCCTTTATGAAGGCTCGCAGGCAACTCTTCTCTCCATTGTATTGTTGTTGGTGAAATTGAAGTTTATGAATGGTTTATCCAACATAACAATGTCACGTATGTTAAGGCATGTCATATATGTCATAATAAACTATGAATCATGTTATACCATTAATATTCTTTATTATAACAAATTATATTTTGTTGTTGTAGATTGATAGGTGAGTTTTTGTTACCACCATCAAATATTCTACCTCGCTCATACCGAGAATTATCTGTCCTTATGAAAAATATTGGAATGGACTATCAAGCAATAGATGCTTGTCCCAATGATCATATTATGTATCACAAACAACATGAATTTTGAATTGAATGCCCTAAATGTCATATCACTAGATATTGAACAGATCAAATAACAAAAAGGGTTCCTCGCAAGGTTCTTCGCTATATTCCCATTATTCCACATATGCAACGATTATTCAAGTGCACTAGCTTGGCACAATTTATGGATTACCATGCATGCAATAGAAGTTGAGATGACACTATTCGAATGTCTGTGGATGGTTTAGCATTTATGGACATAGAGGAAAAGTGGCCACACTTTAAAGAAGAACCTCATAATCTCAGCTTTCATTGGCAGCGAACGGTGTCAATCCATTTGGAGAGATGAGATCTGTTTAATCAGTATGGCCTGTTTTTGTTATCAACAATAACATTCCTCCATAGATGTCAATAAAGAGGGAGCACATAATGTTGGCAATGATTGTTCTAGATATTTTATCATTTAAATATAGTCATCTAAATTTAATTATAAATATTGCAGTAAAATGGTCATAATAATTATGTAATGTTTTTGTTCATTCGATTAGGTAAGTACCAAGTTAAAGATATGAATGTATATATCAAGCCTCTTATCGACAAGTTGTTGTAGTTATGGAATGGTGTCACTATGTATGACGTCTCTAGACCAATAGGACAAAGACAATTTCAATTCCATGTGATGCTTCTATGGACAATACACGATGCCCCGGGGCTAACACATTTTTGTGGTATGTTATAGTGTTTAAGTTGTGCATGAACATTATAATTCAAAAAATTATCATATTTAATCCAATTATACATTATCTTGTAGGTCTTCAAACAAAGGGAAAATTTGCATGTCCTATTTGTGGTGCAAAGATGAAATCTCATCATTCAAAAAGTTTAGGAAAGCAAGTGTTTGATGAGTGTAGGCACTTTCTCCACAAAAATCATAAGTATCAAAAAACTGAAAAACATCTTTTCAATGGGAAAGAAGAGAATACATCAAAGCCATGAAGAATGACACCTCACCTGTGGAAGTTGGAATATAGTAGAATTAATCATCAAGGTAATGCCATTCCATCTATTTGTTTGTCATAAAACATCTTTTCTATTTTGTTTTGTTTACTGATGATGTGATTGATGATCATGAAGGTCATGAAGGCATAAATGACCACCTTCCTAAGGGAATGAAAAGTTATCCCCGACAATTTAGTAGGTTGCCCTACTACGAGCAGTTACAAATTATTCATTTGTTTGATAGTATGCATATTGGAAAGAATATAACAGAGACATTATGGAAAATATTGGATGGAAGGCGTGACAAAGAAAAAATTGTCAAAATATGTAGTGACATTCAGGATTCCAATCATGCAATGATAAATGTCATTCAATCAAATAGCCATGGAGACCAGATTAATATAAGTGAGCTTCCTTGGTTATTAACAAACCAGCAAAGCAATGCTATAAAAGAAGTCATATGAAAAATTCAATTTCCCACAGGATTTGCTACGAACATAAACAATCTCATATCAAAGAAAAGTGAATTTGGGCTAGGGATGAAAACACATGATTGGCATACCTTCATTAAGGATATTCATGTTCTTGTGTTTTTAGTATGTATTTAAGTACTGAGCGTACGTGTACTTTTCATTATGTTACAAAAAAATGAAAAGATAATTTTATAATTGTTGTAGTACGTTCTACGTCTATCTCTCCCAGACGACTTCGACAATAATGTCAAGCAAGTCATATATGATCTTGGAAAATACATAAGGTAAGTAGTGATATTTGTTTAGTTCATTGTATAGATATTATATTTGTGATTTGTTTTAATTCTTATGTAATATATTTTTTTGCGTCTTGAATACCTTGTAGGTGGTTGTCATGTAAAGAAATCCATAAAGATGATATAAAATATTGGAAGAGAAAAATCCCTCATTTAATGTGTGAAACGCAAAAGTGTCTACCTCCAGCTTTTTTCAATGCACAAGAACACTACCTTATACACCAAGTTGAGGAGATTGAATTGTGTGGACCTGTACACACTAGGTCAATGTGGATGGTTGAGAGGAACTTGAAATTTTTGAAGGCTTTTGTTCGACAAAGAGCACATCCTGAGGGTTCTATGGTGGAGGGATATATGGTATACCAGACTATGGTGTACATTTCTAAATATCTTCCTAAGTTTGCAGCAAAGATCCACATGGATCGCATTTGGGATCCCAACACCATTAACAAATTTGAAGGGGAGTACTTGACAGGGAAAGGTAGATTGAGGAAAGTGAGAGGTAATTATAAGATGTTATTGTAGTTAATTAATTCTTAATCTTCAAAATAAATCAATTGTAAGACGTCTATCTATTTTTTGTACAGTTGCTCAAGAGTGGGATGCACTACATTTGTATATTGCAAACAATCTTGATTGGATGACAGTATGGATTAAACGCTGTCAACATTCTGGACGCACGTTAACATGGGAAGGTGTGGCCTCATTGGTTAAAGAAGCACATCGTAATGGAGATTCCAATGTTACGCAAAGGGAAATTGATTTAGCATATGGTTTAAGAGATAAACAGGTACGTATAAATTTATTAATCACCCATATGTTTATCAACTCACAATACAATAAATTTTACATGTTTGACATATTGCAGGTCAAACACCACAACGCTATGTGTTGCAATGGTCATAAATTTTGCATAAAAAATTTGGATGACACGAAGAAAACTTGTGATTCTGGCATCACTGCAGTCTTTGAGGTGACAAATATTTCATCAAGAAATGACATTCATCCTCAACAGTCTCAAAATCAATACTATGGCATTTTGGATGATATACTTGAGTGTGACTTTAATTTCTTCAAATTAGTTTTGTTCGTCGTCAAATGGTACAGGCTATGATTGAATGAAAATGATCCTGATAGAACTGTTATTGAACATGATAATGGTTTTATAATGCTAAATACAAGGTCATTTGAACCAGTTGGGGATGAGCCCTATGTTCTTCCAAGCCAATGTGAGCAAGTATTTTACTCAGAGGTTCCACATAAACCGGATTGGTCATTTGTTGTTAGACATGATCCAAGACAAAGGCCGATAAAGTATAATGTGATGGAAGAAGAAGATACCAAAGAAGAAGATACCGAAGAAGTAGAAGATGAAGTGGATGATGATCATGATCGACAGTTTCACAATGACGATGAAGAAGAACAAGAAGAAGAAGATGATGATGATGATGATGATGATGATGATGATGATGATGATGATGATGAGGATGATGATGAGGATGAGGATGAGGATGAGGATGAGGATGAGAATGAGGATGAGGATGATGATGATGATGATGATGATGATGATGATGATGATGATGATGATGATGATGATGATGATGATGATGATGGTGATGATGGTGATGGTGGTGATGGTGATGATGATGGCGAAGATGTTGATAATGATGATGATGATGACGATGACGATGAGGATGATGATGATGATGATGATGATGATGATGATGATGATGATGATGATGATGATGATGATGATGATGATGATGATGATGATGATGATGATGATGATGATGATGATGATGATGATGACCTTGATGTTTATTATGATGAGGAATGAAATGTATGAGGAATGGGATTAGTATATTATCTATTGAATATTGACTTCTTGATAGAATTTTTTTTACATAATTAATTCATTCTGTTTTGAATTCTAATGCCATTACATAATTAATTCATGATGCACCTTTTAATATGGAGATGGAGATAGGGGGTGTGACTATTTATGTGACAATTTTTAAACTGTGTTTATTTATGGAAATTGGATTGTTTATTAGCTATGTGACTATTTATGTGACCATTTAGTTGAGGATCCTGCATAGTCTACATAAAGTAAAGGTAAGGAATTACAAAATTTACAATGATTTTGATGACAACATCTTTTTATTATTTAATACTTTTTTTGTCTACAAAGTTCATGTTGTTCATGTTGTGTATGATGTAATTTCGCTAACGTTTTTTATATTTTTTCTTTGTCACAGGCCGACATGGATCCATCACATATCGTAGACAGAGATGTACCTTGTGAGACTTCTACTGAGCAGGTAAACCTCATTGTAATTGTACAAATTAGGTAGAAGCAAACTGTTACCTTATTATGTTCTTTTTTTTAGTGATTTATACTAATTTTGTAATTGTTAATTATATTCTTGACACAGATGAATGTTTAGGGAAAGGGAAAGGGAGTTGCAGTACCTGAGCACCTTTCTATGGATGTGGAATCATTAGGGTTAAGAAATGATGACCCTGAATATCCCATAGACCTTGTGAAATTCTTTAAAATGCCTCTTATAGAAATTAGAAAAGAGATTGTTACTTTGGCAGCCATGCATCCTACCACTGATGAGATACGACAGAGGGTGGAATTATTGTATAAGATAGCAGAAAACTTGCAAGTAAGCAGTAATGAAAGCTTTAATTATAACAAAAGTTCAATAATGGTTTATATTTTATTCTCTTTTTATGTCATTAACTAAAATATGTACATATTGTTTTTACAACAATTTATCCGCCCTCATGAAAGTCGTTCCTACAATCAGGGTGTTGCAGGATCAGGTGATGATGATTTTCTTGTATTATCACTTGCTTGGTTTATCACTCTGAGTACCCAAAACACATCATACTTGATATTGTCAATTTTCAAAATAAAGGTTCATCCTTGTTTACAATTCTTGCACTTTTCATATATTTAATGTATTATTCTTTAGGTGTTGTCAATGTTACTGTGCAAATGCCGACGCTACCTCATCAGAGGTCACCCTCACCTTTATTGCTGACTGCAATGTCGGAAACACGTAGCATGCAGACATCCTCTAGTGCATGTCATATTGGCCCACCCACTGTTGGTAGATCCCTCTTTTGCTCTATCTTATGTCATGTGTTTATTTCCCTTCAAGCATTCTTTCTTGAATTCTATTGCCATTTCATAGTGGATTCATTTTTTGCTAGAGGAGATGAACATGAGGATGTGCCACAGGCGACTACTGTTGATAACATAGCATCCTTTCCTGGATCTTCTCGTATTGCTAGTACGGGAACATTGCAGGCCACATTCATGGTGAGCGACGAAGAAATGCTTCCCTTAAAGATACAAAAGGTTCCAGGTACTTTAAAATTATTATTATATATACTCTAATTGTAATTTACTTTATGATCACTCATTTTGGACTAATATTGATCCCATGAATTTTTTGTAAGAAATGATATTTTCTATAAACATCTTAGTGACATTGCATTGCAGATATTTGGGCCCACCATATGTAAAAGGTGGTACATCATATGTGAACTAACCCTTATCCACTTTTTATTTCATATAATTGCTAGAATACTTTTCCTTTGATCCATTTCTTGAAGTGTAATAAATGTAGCTTCAGTTCATTTTTGAATCTAACAGGTTTGTTTTTTTCTTTAAAAGGTGGAATGACCAAGAAAAAAGGTTAAAACATGAATTGACAAACCAAACGGTTGAGTGGTTTGGAAATGACACCTTTGACAAAACCAAGCTCCTTGAAAAAGCTGGCACATATCTAAAGTATGTGAGGGAACAATACAGGACCCATTTGGAGAGGAACCTAAAGTACAAGCGTCCCCCCATGATTCTAGAGAGGGAGTGGAAGGACCTGATTTTGGATGCCAAGGAGAGAATTGAAAGGAAAAAAGGAAATACACCAGTAGATGCCAGAAGAAGGTACGGGATACTATTAAGAATGTAATTATGTACTGATTAATTACTCTTTATATTTATATAATCTAACATATTTCAAACTTTTTATAGACTGAGTGACACGTCAAAGGCAACCAAGGCAAGGCAAGAAAAGAACGGGCAACACAAACTCGGCTCTGGTGGTTACATGAAACTTGCTGCATGAATTGTAAGTATCTCATGTAAACTCCCATATTGTCTCAAATATTAATAAATTTCAAACTTTTTTTTTATCAAACAATGCAAGCAAAATTCATAGTACCAAGCAAAATGCAGGGCTCTGAATTCAATAGAGTGCCCACAGAAGATGACAAGAGAATTGACTACCAGCAAGGCTATTCAGTCATGGTTGATCAGCTATGAGAATTGAGTGGGCATACACAACATTCGAGTGCATCCGTCATATAGGTAAATATGCTAAATGGAAGTTGTTTCAAATTGAATACTTTACCAATAATCTAATTGATGTTGAGTTCCAACATAAAGTGACTATATTTGTTTTAAATAAGCATGCAATGATAACAATGTGCATGTCATTGGAATGCAGCCTGCTAATTGTGAAACACCACCTACACATGAAGGTTTGGATGTGCATCCTAGTAGTGGAGGTATTCGTTTGCTATTCAAATTTATTTATTTAGCTATTAATACAATTAAACATCTTAATTTGTAATTAGAGTAGTAATTAATGTAACCTTTCTTGTTAATATTTTAGAGCATGTAGTCGATGGTGAGCAAGTGGAGCATGATCTGGGTACACAACCTCAAGAACGTGATGTTCCCCACTCAGGTGAAGAGGACCATGGTGTTCAGCATGTTGAGGTTGAGGCTACACAAAATGATGTGGCCCCATTAGGTAAAGAACACAACAATTATGTTCTCTAAATTAATGAAATACTTGTAACAATAATATATTTATTTTTTTGAATTTAACCCATTTCTTTGTTATTGCAAAGGACCCCCCTTTGCTTCAATGTCCTCGTCCTCGGTATAGGACTAGGCATACATTGAGATCACGAGCAGTTGGCGGAACATCTGCGGAGGGGGGAATTGATGAAGACACCGATGTTCCACTTAGTCTTTTCATAGCTTCAAAGAAAAAACAAAGAAAGAAATGATTGTAATCTAAGTAATTTGATAATGGCTGATTTTTATGTGTTAGTGAATGTAATTATGTGCTAATTAATGGTTATGGATGATATGTGTTAATTAATATTGATGAATGTTGTGTGTTAATTAATGTTAATCAATGTTATGTGTTAATGAACGTTATGTGATATTAATGAATGAATGCTATATTTTATTAATGGTAGAAAGAATTAATGAATGAATGTTATAAGATGTTAACGGGGAATTTAGAGTGATGTTAGGGGGGGGAGGGGCCAAATGAGCTTCCACCTTCACGTGGTTGGCCTTGTTAAGTAGAGAATATTAAACTATTCTCGAAACCAAGCGAAGCTCAATAAGGTAACACACTTTTCAATATTTCATTATGTTGTACAGTTAATCTTATTGAATAATGTATATTGAATCTTAATTTTAGGGTCCAACAGAGCCAACATGAACAACAACACCATGAGTTGTTGGGTATAATGAACTCCCATATTGTCTTGTCTATACACAAAAAATATGAGTTGCTTCTAGTGTTGATATCCAAGGTGGGACTACAAAAGTTATGATATGCCTCATCCTTGTAAGTTTTTTATTACAACTCCTAATTCTTGAGACTAAACTTTTTGTTCTTGATGTTTTTCACTAGTTGTCATAACCTCTGACTTTGATGCCTGTGCCTTAATAGAACTAGATGTTTCTTGTATGCATACTTGGTCAAGGACTGCATTATGATGCTATAGGGCTACAAACTAAGATTATTTATTGTATTGAGTTGCACATTTGACATGAGTTTCCCTATGAATGCTATGCACATTTATGTATATACACTATTTCTAGTCTGTATATTGATATTAATTTTGAGAAAATATTACAAAACTCACAGTTTTCTCCATAAGACTAGAAAAAAGTTTAGATAAATTTCTGCAGCGTTTTCTTACAATTACTTGTGATCATTTTTTTAGGAGTCCTGGTATCCATTTATAATAGTATGGATGCATACAAGCTTTGGACCCTTCAAAAGAAAGTTTGTTACAAACAATTGGTCATTTTCAAGAAGCGGTTATAAGTCCTTTTCAACATCTGCAGCTTCCTCTGCTTGTTGTTCTATTGCAACCTCCTGTAACTGCTCCCAAGCATATTCTTTATGTCCCATATACTTATCTTTCCACTCTTGATTCACATCATCACTAGGACAAGTAAAACTAGCAATCTTCTGTTTCATATCTTCTAGCCACTTCCAAGTGACTCGTACATGCCCAATCTCTGTTTCTATGAAACCATAATGAGATTTCACTTTTTCAATTTCCTCAATTGTTTGGACAAATAAGGATGTGTCATCGGTACTAATAATCTGATTGATCCTTAGGGACAAATTGTGGTCCACCTCCTTTAACCAAGTCTTCTCTTCCTTTAGCTGGACAGGACCAATGAAACCTCCTGGAAACATTTCAAATTTATGATTTGAATATTCTTTCCTATAAAGTTGGGCTTTTCTTTTTATACCTGCTCCTTCCACTGAAAGAATATTCATCTCTTTTATAGACTCACATGTGGACCTTAGATTGTCATTCTCCTCTGCATTTGCATGGGAATAACACATGAGCTCTAACTCTTTACCTCTATGCACCCACTTATTCAAGATTGGTTCCAAAGTGGCTTCTTCTTCTCTCAATTTGATCAAAATCTCAAGAATCCTCTTCATATTTATATATACATTGGAGGTTTTGACTAAGTCAGCAAACTTCAAGATGGTGGCTTTCACCTTCTCCTCATATTTGTTTGCATACAATGTCTGAGCTTGTTTCAATTTTTCCAACTCATGTTGGACATTTTCAGGTAATTGGGAACTAGAAGACATAGGAGAAGGGGGATATTCAATGATGGGACTAGTAGGAGGGGGTCTTGCTGGAGAGGAGGCTATCATGAGTGTAGAAGATTCACCGGGATGATATTGACCTGTCAGTTGACTCTGGAGTCTAGCAATTATGTTGTCTCTATTAGCTATTCCTTCTTTAGCATCATTGTAAGCTTTTAAAATAGTCTCCAACTTCAATTGGAGATTATCCTTTTCTTGTGCCTCTTTCTTTGCCACTGCAACACTAAATTTTGCAGTCTCTAGGACTGTGCTTGCAGCTTCCACTACCCCTATGTCTTGGACTCTTTTAACTATCATGCCTCCTAAGAGGCTAGAATCTGATGCATCCTTCCTTCTTTTGTTTTCATCCTTCTTTAAAGACCACATGACAAGAGTAGCATTATCTTTGTTGAATGTCACTCCTTCCATAAGCTTTGTTTCTTTCCTCACTGCATCAAGCACTAAGGCATCAGCTATATCCCATTCAGGGAGAATCAACACACCAACCTTTGCTACCATTTCTCTTCCTTTCTTAGGGGTGATTGCTTTGAACTCCTCCATCATTTCTTGCTTAACCTCTTCTTCTACCTGAGTTGTATTTTTAAGAGGTCGTTCACTTTTCCTCTATTCATATCTAGTCTTGAATTGATCAATATTTTGCTTCCATAGAAACTGTATAAAAGCTCCCGATGTGACAAAATTAATGTCAGCTAGGAATTCTTCACTAGCTTGCTTAACAGTAAGGTCCATTTCTTCACCCTTTAACTCACCATCAGTCAAATCCATTTCAGCATTAGGTGTCTCTTCGGGCATCCCCTCTTGGGTCTCCTCATAGGTATAGGCAATCTCACTGAGACTTCCTAACTGCAATAATTGGTCAGTCACAGCTTGTTCATCTCCAATGTGGATAGGAGATTGAGATGGAGAATATTGAGGCTCATTAGTTTCAATCTCCTTTCCCACTCTCTGCTTCTTGGGGGAATCCTGGATGTCAATGACACCTTCAATTTTCCTCTTCCCTTTTGAAGTGGAAGGCTCACTTGTCACTAGCATTATCACAGTGTACTTTGACCTTTTGTGCATTACATAGTCACCACGTGGGATATCTCTAGCAAAGGCAGGCTTAGCCAATACCATCTTAGCCTTATCAGGCTCATTTTGCATTATGGCCTCCCTCTTTTCTTTTCAGGTCTGCATGAGATCTTCAAAATAAAGAATCAGGAATTTTATTTTCTCCTCAAATGGATTGAAGCTAGAAAGGGGATCATAGCCAGTATCAAATTGATGGATAAAATCAAGGGCTTTCTTATATGCCACCCACTTCTCCTTCCTTAGTTCTTGCTCATCTAAGCTGAATTCATTTCTAATCAAATCTTCTGGGAACTGAAATTGATGTGGCCTACCTCTACACATTGCTCTTTTTTCTGAACATGCCATTGAAAAAATCCTCGAGGTCTGCACATCTTGACACTGCAGTAGACAGCCTATATGGCTTAAAGAATTCTTCAAAAAATCTCCATCCACCCTAAGTGATCACAAAATGGTGAGCCATGGTAATAGTTGGGAAAATAGTCCCTTTACCTCTATTGGTTAACTTTGCTTCTTGTACTCCCCCAATTTGTCTCAAGACTTCTGTAAGCCTTAATAATTCTAGGGTTTTCTTTGCATAGAAGAGTCCTAATTTTTGATGCAAAGCATCTATCAAACTTTAAATAGCTTGCATCTTCTCTATCCCAAGATAGAACAGTACTCCACAATTGCACTGGCATCTCCTCTTTATCCTTGACCTTAATTAGGTCCATGTCCTTTCCAAAATAATCAGCCCCTTTGAACAGAAACATATGCATTAACATGGAGTACCATCCAAATGGCCTATCCACCTTACCATTTTTTATTCCTACTATCCCTTTATGAATTGCATCAGCAAGGTATGAGGCATAATCAAATGTTATTGCTAGGGAGGGGTTTAGAATTTGTGCAATCATTAACATATAATGGGTTGGCATATTCTTTTCAACGTCCTCTCCAAAAATCTGGCATAATGCCCAATACATACCCTTAGCTCTCAGAGTGAATAGGTTGAGAGAGAATGGTTCCATTATGTTGGGGCCTACAACTGTTAACCCCCCTATCTTTACAAAGAATTCTTTCAATGGGCCACTTCTAAGATGATCCCTTTGTGTGTTGTAAACCTGGGCTAACGACTCAAAGTCAATAGGTTCTAACAAATTGGAGGACTCACTGAGTTTAAACACTTTCCTAAATTCATCTTCATTTATCTCAATCAAGATTGATCCCTTTATGTTCCTGATGAATCTTGCCATAGAGTCATAATTCTGTGCAATCAGGGCTAACAGATCTACATCCATAAAAACACCTGGGACCACAAGCTTTCCTACATCCTGCTCCCATATGCCATTCAAAGGAACTAGGGAATTCCTCTTCCTAAAACCGACTTTGAAGAGTCCTAAGCCTGACAATCCTATTTCAAGGTCCCTCAACCAATTACCCTTATCTTAAAGGCCATCTCCAATTTTTAGACGAGGGTTCTTAGGTACTAGCTCTTTGGCCTTAGCCCCAGCATTGGTGGACATGGCTAATTGCTCTAAAAAATCATCACAGATATTTTGGTCCTGGTAATTCACTTTCCCTGTAAATTCTCTTCTGGGTGCCATTCTAGTCAAACAATTATACCACTAGAAGCTAGCACAGACCTCTAATGAAGTAATTCACACACTAGTATTTGAGAAAAAACCAAGAGTTATCAAGAAAAGCACAAGAAACCTGATTATTCACCTAAAGAAAATCACTCTACAAAAATTCACTCTACAACAATTCGCTCTACAACAAACTTCGATGAAACAATACTTAGCAATCAAGTTGATGTGGACTGAAAAGGGCAAGTTGGCATTTAAGCTTTTAGAAATTAACTCCGCATGCTTTGGCTTTCTTTTCATAATTAAATTTGCCAAATCGAATTCAAAACTGGCTCCAATGGGTCATAATTTCTCTAAGTCTTTCCTCTGTTTTGCTCTTTCGCTACTTCACAGAACATAAAACCCGTGCTCTTTTCTTTCGCAAAATAATGTTGGCCATAGGATCTCAAGAACTTACATCACCTTTATCTCCGTTTAATCTCTTTTCTTTAGTGTCGGGCCCTACCTCCTTTTCGCCACTTCGTGGAGTTTAACAGTCGTGCACTTTTCCTTCGTGAGGCCGCTCCAAGCGCTAGATCAAACTCAAATCACCCAGCCTTTAACTCCAACCGGGACTATCAATCCTTTTAACTAACCGTGCCTCATCTTAACGGCTAATGATTTTTGCCATTTCGCTGAGGTTAAGCTGCGGGCATCTTTAGGTCATGAAACAATGAGAAGCGTTGGATCAATCTTGAGATGAATGCCTTTTAAGTGGGCCCTTTATTTGGGAATTACTTACCCCACTTGTTATCCGGTTAATAAACACCACATGGCAGTTAGCCATTAGCCCTAAAAACTCCTTTTGGTTCCACCCTTAATCCGCCACATGTTCCCTTTTACTATTCCCACATAACTGCTAGTTACACCTAGGTGGGCCCTCAACCACTTTTTTAAACCATGTGTCATTCGACACATTACTATCAAGCTCTACAAAAAGCGGCAGCTGTTATGCCACATCACTCCTTTGTGTGATTTCCACTTGTCTTTCACAACCACGAACATTATTCTTCCTTTGGCTTACAGCCACGAAACCATGAGAACCATTAGATCAAAATAGACCTGATATGCTTTTAACTTCATGCCATGCCTGTCCCTTGGGCCCATTGGCCTTTTTGCTACTTCGCAATGACTAACTTGCTAGCATCTTATCTTCGTGAATTCACGCGATCCATTAGATCTCAAGAACTTGCTCGTTGTTTACTCTTTTTATGACAACCTTGCCCGGACCCACTGCATACCGCCAACTGAGTGCCTTGTCACTACCATGTCATCGCCAACTAGGGTTACCATATTTACTACCACTCTTAGCAGGACCCTCCACCTTTTTGCTATTTTGCTAAAGGTATAGCTCGTGCACCTCCCGGCCATGAAACAACGAGAAGCCATTGATCTTTTTCCAACCCAATCATTATTTAACCAAAGAAGACCACTTATCTCTGGGACCTGCCAAACCCTTTCGCCACTTCGTGAAGGTTAAAACATGTTCAGCTTGATCTCATGAAAAAACGTTGTCCGTTCGATCAGATGAAACTTGATTGGTGTTTAGCTTTGGTCCAAACCTATATGTCAGGTCCACCTTCGCCTTTCGCTACTTCGTGGAAACTAAGTTTCGAGCACTTTTTGGTCGCGAATCAACACAGGCCATCAGATCAACAGAAAATCACATGATACTTATAAGGCCCGACAGACATTAGAAAAGGCAGATTAAAAGCGAACAAGAATAAAATATTTAAAGGGACCGCCTAGGTAAATGACAAGGGGAGAACACTTTTATGATAAATGGACCCATTTCTTGAGTGAATAAAGTAACGCCAAATTAGAAACCAAAAGGGCTTTTCTCAGGTATTGAAGTGACTTAAAACCTAAACCATGAACCCCTTAGGATTTAAAACAAATTGAAAGAACTTATATATTTATTTATTTTATAAAAATGATCATCATTGAAATTATGACAAATACCAAGCTTTCGACCGACGACTTCTTTGACCATCGGCAGAGTCCATTGGATTGTTGAATTTCCAATGGGCATGGTATCGTCGACCAATCTGACGCCGAGTTTTTGACGGTGGATTTTGTCGACACTCCGATGAAAATTCGTCAAAAATCCGACAAACGGCCATCGAAAATCAGCTCTGAATGTACTAGTGAGTCATTGCCAACACTCATGAGCAAAATCACAATGAAGAAACAGGTGAGAAGATGACTCAAGATTCTTATTATAGAGAACAAATGGAAAAATAGCAGTAATACCTAATCTGTCCAACCTCATTCTTGTTAAAACTCTATCCTGAACAACCAACCAAGCAAAAGCTCAAGATTTATGTAAACAATCTGAGTGCTGAAACAACTTATAAGACCAATATGAACATGATTTAGCAGGTAAAAGGGAGTTATAACCATTTTAACAAAATACTTACCAGAATCATTCCTAGTCCAAATAAGTTCATCCTCAAAGTTCAAGAGAGTAACCTGTTAGAGTAATCAGGTCTTTACTTGATTAATTAAACATTTGTTTAATTATTTGAGTTCCCTTTATCTCTTTTACACTTAAGCTAACATTAGGTGCATAATAATTAATTCTTTTATTAATTATTATGTGCAAGCCTAGGGTTTTCCCTTTTAGGGTTTCTTGACCTATTAGAGGTTAAATTCATTTCTTTTGTATTATTCATTAATCGCATTACACATATTAGTGAATATTGAGCTCTCATCTTTTTGAGCATTTTTCTGTATATTTGATTTTTCATTATTGCTTCCTTGCTTCTCCTTGTAATAGGTTAATTTAGCTTGCAGAGATCATTTGGGCCCCTATGGTTTTGTATTTCTCAACTCTCACATGGTATCAGAGCTTCAGATCTGCAGCTACCTGTTCTTGTTTTGATTTTTTTGCATTGGAAGCAAATTTGGGGTTTTTCAGAAGTTTTTTATGCACCTAGGGATAGGCCTTTTTTTAGCACTTTGGGCCTAAACAGACCTCACCATCATGCTTAGAAGGCCCAAAAACCCCTATGGTCATATAAAACTTGACCTTTTTTGACTCCTGAGCCTCTGGGGGTATTTTTTTTCAATACCAGGCCATATGGCTTTGGCACGCAGTGCGAGAAAAAATTTTCAATTTTTTTTTCTTTTGGCCTTTTTATGGCATGTAGGCCGAATTTTGATTTTTGCAAAAAAAAAAAAAACACTTTCAAAAGTTGTTTGGTAAAAAAAATTTTTTTTCAAAAATCAAAAAAATATTTTTTGGGGGTTTTCCCCATAGTATGCAGGGTATTGTGGGGCCCCCTCGTACTGCAATAGGTTTCCGCCACCACCAACCCTAGCCTCGAGCCTTGTGCTACTGCCCGCTAGTCTCCTCCAGCCCCCACCGGCCCCCTACCGGTCCCCGTAGGCCCCCACCCTCGTCAGCCTCTCCCTGCCACCACCGGCCTCCTCCCACCCATCGGCCTCCTCTTGCCTATCAACCCCCACTCGCCAGCCTCCAACTGCCGACCTGCACCACCCGCCTGCTACCTCCACCCAAGCCTGCCTCCAGACCTCCTCCCTCTTGCCTTTTTTGAGGGGGGGGTTTGTTTTTTGTCATAACCTGGGAAAACAGAGTCATTTTTTCAAAAACGAATAGGCGTCGGAAAGCTCATTCTAAGCCAAACCTTGAGGTGTTAGAATTTTTTTCCAATTTTTCTATTTGACTGTATTTTTTTCCAGTCAAAGTGGGGTCTCTTTTCTACACTTCCAGGGCCATAGAATGAGAATCTGAACTTCATTTTTTGAAAACTTTATATTGTTGGAAATCTTGTTCTATGTACTTTCCAGTCATATGAGTTCTCTTTCTAAATTCTGCTCCAAGAATATTTTATTTAGTTTTTTGCTTTTCAACACTCTGGTAAATCTCTTGGTTGTTTCAGGTCCTGAGATCTCTTTCTCTCTGTAGGTTGTCTCGGTTTTGGTTGTTCTTTCTATTTCTAGTCTTCTTATCATTGTCGCTTTTTATTTATGCAAACACACTGAGATAAAGTTCCATCATGCATTGTTTACTTGGGATCTTGTACATCTTGTGCCTTATTGTACATGTACTACATTATAAAGTGTCATGGGGGGGTTGATGTTTTCTTTTTGTTCGCCATCTCCCTTTGTCCAGTGAGTGTTCCTTCCATGACATTCACCTCATGATGTGTGTCAAGTGAGTGTTCCTTCCATGACACTATATGCTTTCTCTACACCTTCCATGTTCCTGGTTCTTCATCATGTAGTTCTTGTTGGCCGTTCTTTTCAGTGTACCTATCCCTCTCCCTTTTCAGCATTATGGGGAGGTTTGTCCCATTGGTTCTAATGCTTCCTTGGTTCGATTGATCAACTCTTTAGGCTTTGGTTTCTCATGCCATCTGTATCTTTGAGTTCAGTTGTTTGCCTTTTTTTGCCATCTGATTCAAGTAGTGTCATTTGAGGGCACTCATACAAATTACAATCTTCTCTACCTGGTCATGTTTTTTTTCAATGGAGGTTCTTCAGATCAACAGTTACTCTTCGATAGTGTTTGCAATTATTTCCTGCTTCAGTGGTGGTCTTCTTTCTTTTCCATCTCTGTTTGGAGTAGAGTTTTTTTTCCCACATGGTTTTCTCTATTTCTCCTGTTCATAGAGTTTTGGTTGTATTTGGGTACCTGAGCAGGCCTTGTTGTCGGGACCCATCTTTCCTACTTTCAATAGTTTTTCTAGGTTTTAGCTTCTCCCTAAGTCTAGCTTAAGGGGGGGTGTTAGAGTAATCGGGTCTTTACTTGATTAATTAAACAACATTTGTTTAATTATTTAAGTTCCCTTTATCTCTTTTACACTTAAGCTAACATTAGGTGCATAATAATTAATTCTTTTATTAATTATTATGTGCAAGCCTAGGGTTTTCCCTTTTAGGGTTTCTTGACCTATTAGAGGTTAAATTATTTTCTTTTGTATTATTCATTAATCACATTACACATTTTGGTGAATATTGAGATCTCATCTTTTTGAGCATTCTTCTATGTATTTGGTTTTTCATTATTGCTTCCTTGCTTCTCCTTGTAACAGCTTATTTCAGCTTGTAGAGATCATTTGGGCTCCTGTGGTGTTGTATATCTCAACTCTCACATAACCATCTTCTCACCCAAAACCTTATCAAATTCTTCTTTCAAATGCAGATCCACATCAAGGAAATCAATCGACTTCCATTTAGCCAATTTTAGAGGACCATTCTGAACAATATCAAAATAGTCCCCCACATACACATCCCAAAGAGAAGTAAGGATTTCAATCAAGGGAGACCAATCTCTAATACTAATTAAGGAACAAAGTTCATTCCATGATTCATCCCAAAACCTAACTTTCCTTACATTATGCACAACCCATGAGAGACAAGAAATAATAACTGCTATGCATTTAGATTAAAAATTCCATATGATAGATCCAGAGGGCAGATTAGAAAATTTAAAAATACATTCTCTAGGACCATTATTCAGATACATAACAAATATTATCTGAGCCCACAAGGAGTTTGGCCTATCATAAAGTTTCCAAACCAATTTAGCCCCTGGAGAAAAAAAAAAATTCACCAAATTATGAATGCCAGTGCCACCTAATTCCTTAGGAAGGCAAATCTTATCCCAAGCTACCAAAGGCAACCTATTTTTGCCATCCTTATTGTTATTCTAGAGAAATGACCTAAGAATGTCTTGCAAATTGACAATAACAGATTTTGGAGATTTTAAAATCGACATTAGATAAATAGGCACATCATTCAAAATAGATTTGATTAACATCAATTTACCAACCAAAGACAACCATTTATGGTTCCAAGAAACAATTCTTTTCGAAATGACCAAAATAACCTTATCCCAAAAGCCAAACTTATCTTGCTTAACAAAAAAAGGAATCCCAAGATATACACATGGTAGCTTACCAATCTCAAAACCCCAAAAGGAATGTAATCTCTCCTGGACAAGCAGTGAAGTATTAAGGAAAAAAAAATTGACTTATCTACATTAACTTTTTGGCCAGAAAACAAAGCATATTCCTGTATTGTTTCTGAAATTAGCTGAGCCTCAAGTAAAGAGGCATGACCAAATAACAGAGTATCATCAGCAAAGAGACAATGTGAAATATTGTGAGGATAGTTCTGAATCCTAATACCTCACCAAAGACCCCCCTAATCTAGCAGCCATGATAGCCCAACTAAAAGATTCAGCAAGCAAAATAAACAAAAAAGGAGAAAGCAGATCTCCTTGCCTCAACCCCCTGGAAGAAGAGAAAAAACCACAAGGGGAACCATTCAGAATCACCAAAAATATCGCAGAAGATATACAAGAGCAAATCCACTTTACCCAAGCATTAGAGAAACCCAACCTCAACGATACCCTACACAAAGCTTTCCATTCTACTATGTCATAGGCCTTCATCATATCAAGCTTGAGAATCATAGCTGGATATTTATTGGAAGAAATAGAATGCAACACCTCATGCACCCCAATAGCACCTTCTGTAGTTTCCCTGCCTGGAACAAAACCCCCTTGCTCCAAAGAAATAATCTTAGGCACAATCTTCTCTAATCTTATAGAGATTGCCTTGGTGAATATTTTATATAAGGTATTACATAGAGAAATAGGCCCAAAATCAACAAAAGACTTAACTTCCTCCTTTTTAGGAATAATTAAAATCAAAGTTGTATTCATTTCTTTCAAGATAGACCTATTCGGCCTAGCCTCCTCAAGAGCCAATAACACATCATTTCCAACAAAATCCCAACATTTTTGAAAGAACAAAGGACTATAACCATATGGACCTAGAGCTTTATCAAGATTCATAGCAAACACTGCCTATCTAACTTCTTCTAGGGAGAAAGGTGTCATTAACATCCTATTATCATCCATAGATACCAGAGGAGGAATATGAGAGTCAAAATTGTTGACACCATTTACATCTGATGTCAAAAGGGTTTTAAAAAACCTAACTGCCTCCTTAGCAATATCATCCTGTTTGGTCAATAATTGACCATCTTGATCCTATATACAAGAAATCCTACTCCTACTCCTCTTCAACTTGGTAGAGGAATGAAAAAATTTTGTATTCCTATCCCCATCTGAAAGCCATAATTCCCTAGACTTCTGCCTCCAATAAATCTCCTCAAGCTAAAACTTGAGGGATTTGAGCTCATTAAAAACCATAGGAACCATCCCATTCTGAATCACATGATTATTGAAACACTTTATCATATCCTGAATTCGCTACTTTTCTTTAAAAATATTCTTAAAGTGAACTAAGTTCCACTCTCGAATATTCAATTTTAAAAAATTGAGCTTTCTAACAATCTGATACATTCTAGAACCCGAAACAAAAGGAGCGACCTCCCACCATTTTTTTTAGTAAAGGAAGAAAAGAGGAATCTCTAAACCACATATGCTCAAACTTAAAGGGTGACTTGTGAAGAGGGCTATCCTCAAGGATGGAGAAGGAGACCAGAAAATGATCTAAACCCAAATTGGGAAGAACAGAAGAAAAAAACTCAATATCCAAATCAATCTAATTTTCAGATAATAAAAACCTATCTAATCTTTCAGCTATCTGAGAAAAACCCCTTCTCATATTAGTCCATGTAAAAACACCATTCTGAGATTTGTAATAAAAAAGACCCAGATCAGACATAAAGGTCCTAAAATCTTTCATAATCCTCTTGTTAGGAAGAATACCTCCACTCCTCCCCTAAATCAGAAATATCATTGAAATCTCCCCCAAAAACAACAAACAATCCCTATCTCAAAGGAGAGGCGATCCTTCGAAGCTTAGTCCACAAATTACATTTGTCTTGAATTCCTAAAGGGGCATATATATTAAAAAGCCAAAATTTAACATTTGAGACCTTACTCTTGACAAATATCAACATCCAGTTTGTAGAAGAAGCAACAAGTTGTAAGTCAACATTATAACAATTCCATAGAAGATCCAAATCACCTAAGGCTCCAGAAGAAGAAATAGAGACATACTTCCATATTTTCCAAGAAGAGAAAATCACATCTGTAGATTCTAAATATAACTTAGTTTCCTGAAGTAAAAAAATATCACACTTAATTAAGTCAATCTGGGACTCACCTAAGCATCTCTTGTTAGGGGCATTTAAGCCCCTAACATTCCATGAAATGAGCCTCATTGTCCTCGAGGGGAGACAAAAGCTCCTCTCTTCCCAAATTTTGGAGAAACATGACCATCTCCAAAGCTACTTTGCAAATTCCTCTTAATAGCCACAGACCTAGTAACCGAGGGGCTAGAAACTAAATTAGAATTCCTTTTTATCAGAGTTTCAGAAATATGACCTAACTTTTTAGGTCTACCCAAAGAGAGTGAATGCTTCCCTAGCCTGTTAACAGGAGATATTGACAAAGTATTTTGAATACCTACATGAATCTCTATCTGTGTTTTGCGGTTTTTTGGAGGTCTCCCCCTACCAGGAGAAACCACCAGAGATGACATAATCATATTAGTTTGGACAATCGGTAAGTTGTTACATGAAATAGTTGACACCATCTCGCCCAAAAATGTCTTCAGAAACCTTAGAGGCCAAAACCTCAAAAGGATTCTCGGAAGCAGATAAAGAAAGAGACTTATTAATATTTCCCAAGTCACATTCAATAGAATAAACAACCCACTCAGTCACATTCTCATCCATTTGGTTAACATGATCATTCAAAATCTCATTAACCTGACGAACTATATTAACATCTGGGATAATGACCGAATCATCTGAAGGCAAAGCATCACCTGACCTATCTTTATCCTTCACTAAATCTTGTATCTGTTGGATCATATTAATCCATTAGTAAATTGATAATATTTGTGTTTCATTTGGATTTTTGTTTTACTCTATTTTATTATTATTTGTCATTTTCTCTTCATCTTATATTATATTTTTTTTAATTATATTTTTCAATGTGCAACCTTTATTGTTATATGTTTGCGGTTGTGTATGTCATAAGTATTAACAATGCAGGTATT
Source organism: Cryptomeria japonica (assembly GCF_030272615.1). Classification (NCBI taxonomy): domain Eukaryota; kingdom Viridiplantae; phylum Streptophyta; class Pinopsida; order Cupressales; family Cupressaceae; genus Cryptomeria; species Cryptomeria japonica. Next base: position 458,221,094 of record NC_081410.1, on the reverse strand, counting down.
AAATTCTATAATATTCAAATTCTAAAGTGTTTTAATGGTATTTTTTGTTTCATTTTTTCTTATTTATTATAGTTTGATTCTCTAACAAGTTTGTTTGATATTAATAATTTTCTAGTTGCTTTGCATTGTTTAGTATATTACTTTATTTTCCTCTATTATTTATTTATGTAATTAGTTTTAGTTTTCTTTAATTTATTTTTTGTACCTTCATCCTTCTTCCATCCAACCACTTCTTTACATGAGTAACCCTTCCCCTCTCTTCTCCCTATTCCACGTCTTTTTTAGTCACCTTGGGTTTGCAACAAGTCATTATTCTACTCCTTGATCTCTCTATCATCCTGATGATAAATCACAAGGTGTGATTTGAAAAGTTGATGCAAAAAAAACAAACACGATTGAATCCATAAACAAAAACAAGAAACAAGTAGTCAATGTTTAATCATAGCTAGGAATCTTTGTTGAAGATAAAAAGAAAATTTCTCATAAATTAACTAGCATACCTATATTTTTTTTTAAATATAGGTAGAGGATATTGAGAGATATCTTAAATAAATCACTACTATTATATTAATTAACACCTCATTTATTGTTTGAACTTATAAAATGAAAATAAAACAATAATGGTTTCTCATAAATTTAATAATATTATGATAGATTTTCATGTATTGTTGGCTCTTGGAGAAGTTGTGTATAATCTATTAATGTACTAGCACTTGCACCAAAAGGGGTGTGAGGGTTACGCCTATAGTAAGATATAGATAGATGAACTTTTTGAGACGAAAAAGTTGTTGTCACATTCATTATTAAAAAATAAATAGAACTAATTAATTGGTTTCTAACTCTCTTTTCTCCCCTTTTTCTCTAATTCAACCCTAAATAGCCTTAATCCTAACCCTGGTTCTAATTGTACCCCAATTTTAACTTTAACCCTAATTATAATTATAATGCTAATTCTCATATTAATCCTAATTCTAACCCTAACTCTAAAGTTTATCATGACTCTAATTGTAAACCTAGCCCTAATTCTAAATGTAATACAAATTTTAGTCTCACCCTATCAATAACCCTGAGTGTAACTTTAATTCTAATATTAATCATAATTGTAATCATAAGCTTGATTTTAACCCTAACCCTAATTGTAATTGTAAAAATCAATATGACCCAAATTTTATTCTAACCCTAATGGTTACCCTAATTCTAATATCAATCCTATTACCCTTATTATATCCTACTTGCAACTCTTTATATGTAATTGTTAATTATTATTATTATTGTAAATTTATATTAATTAAAATTATAAATTAAGAAAACCAAAAAATCCAAGAATAAAAAGATGAATTTCTTGTGAGTATATTTTAGCTATTAACATGTCATTCCTTGGATGAACTTAATTAAAAACTCCCAAACTTTTGACTCTAGGTTTAAGGAGTAATATGAAGAGGTTGATTCTCATTTGGCTTCTATTATTTAGGCAAATGAGGACAAAGCCACAAATATTCCTTATGAAGAGTTTAATTTCAAAAGGGCAAGGTAAGATACCACTTCTAACCTTTCCATCAGGGCTTCAAGAAAAACACTAAATTTGTATTGCAAGTAGGGAGGAACCACATTTGTGTTGTGAGTGAGGATGAACCATTTAAGGGATCTCCAAAAAGGACTCTTGACTTTGATTTCTTAAGTCGTACTTGCCCTTGCCATGAAGCCATGAGAGCTAAGGGCAAATGGATTTGTAAAAAAAATAACAATAATAGTTCCAATATCTTGTTTTAAAAATTTGGGAGCATTAGATACAAGGCACCTCTAAATGTGGAACATCATGAAAATTGATAACAAGAGACCACCAAAGTGATTGATATAATATTCAAAATGCTGAATTGGTTGAAGGGACCAGAATACTGAGAGGAGGGGTGAATCGGTATTCCCATGGATTCTAAAACTTTCCACAACTTCTTAACCTTTTACAGATACTCAATTTCATCAATTAAGCTCATCAACATGAAATAAGAAATGCATAATAAAGAAGAAACATGGCCACAAATGGAACACCAGATTTTATACATGGAAAACCCAAATGGGAAAAACCACGGAGAGTGTTAGCTCTCAAGATAATATAACTAGTTATATGGTGTTTACAAAAGGGGTGGCTCGCTATCAGGTGGCTCACTGTTGGAATGCTTACAACAATAGAAAATAGTGAAATGAGAAAAATTGCATGTCCAAATTCATGAAATTAGCTCCAAGGTAAGCTCAGATAACTACTCACAAAATACTCACAGTCGATCTGATAAGGGATCAGTGTACCGTTGCTTGCAACGACGTTGGTAAAGGATCACTGCACCACTGACCACATCTCTGCACACTCCTTACTTTGTCACACAACACATACTCTGCTCATTCACACTCTGCACTTATTCTATCTCACTTCAACACATGCTTCACTTACATACATCTTCTATATATATACTAGAAAGCTTATACATTGGGATAATATGTTGGCCAGGCACAAATAATGTGTTTCTCGGATCAACACATTATCCAATAAAGCCTTAACCAAAAACATGATAACAAATTCGGCCTTCACATGATATCCTACACACTTCCTTTACTTGTTTCATTTATCAATGCATACTCCTTAATTATCAGGGCAAATATAGGATCAACTAGACCCATAGATATGAATCCATAAGCACAACTCCTAACTCCAAGATACAAATGTCATAGTTTTCCATGAACATACAACAACACAACATATAAAATTGATATGAATAATACCACTAATACCATTGGTACCAGAACACACACAATTTAAACCAGGATTGGATACAAACCAAAATAAGCACACCTCAAGATTATGGAGATAAGGATCATTCAGAAATAACTCCAGTAGATCAACTATGCCTCATATCACATACATACCTATCTTCCACTGATACTCGACTAGCAATACCAAAACTGCAATACCAAAACTATTTCCAACAGCATACACCATTTGGTCTAGATCAGATAGCCATATTTGACATCAATGACAAGTCTAACAATCCCCCCCTTTGTCATTGATGGCAAAACATCTTAAAAAAAGAATAATGCATGAAACTCAAAACTCCCCCTTACTCATATGACAAATATCGCTAATACTCTGCCTATCTTTGTATCTTTATTTATTTACATTCTTCTTTCTATCCCTCTTTTACAATAATGACAAAGGTTGCCTTCACTTAAAGAAGATAAAAAAAAATGTCAAAACTATAAACCAACCCAAAATAATTCTCAACTGCTCTTCTTCTGAAATATTGGCTTGTAATTTCTCTTCAGTTCCAAAAGAAGAGTCTCCCAAGAATGAACAACCAATTTAATGCTAACTGATAAACTTCTACGCTCCACCAACAAGTCAATAGCATGAGATAAATTATTTAGAGCTGACAAATTCTGCTCATACTCAGCTGCACTACTAAGAAATGCTGAGAAATGTTTTAATTTTGCTTCAACAACCTCCTCAAATTTCTAGAAAACACTCACATAATATTCTATTTGTCTTTGCAACAATAATAATTCAGCTTGAAGTGAATTCACCTTTTTCCTTTTCTCTCCACCCTTTTCACTCAGAAAATCAAAGGATTTGCCCAAGGAACAAAATTCTTCTTCAATAGCATCAATTTTAGTTTTATGCTTCACTACAGTAGCTAGCCATAAAAAGATAGTCCATGTAAACTCTGCTCACACTACTTATACAAACTCTCATTTCTTATATGCATTCATATAAGGACCTTTGTGCATCACTACACTTCTCCAACATACTCTACATATAATCATATCCTTCTTTTGAATCTTCTATTCTAACAAGTTGCACACTCAATTTCTCTTTAACAATCTTAGACAAGGATTCCAAAAGCATATCACCAACATCTTCAATCTTGATATTATTCTAGACAAAATGATTCTTTGGGATGCTCTCAATCCTATCGGTCTCAACAGAAGTTAGCCACATCTTTCCAAGCTTCCTCATTCCATCTATATTATCAATGATTTCCAGCAAGTTAGATTCATCATCAAATTCAAATGCTTAAGCTTTCTGCTCTACAACAATTTGTCCCTTTGCCACAAGAGATTTTGGATCCTCAATTATAACAATGTCTTTCTCATTCTGATCCTTCTTTTGCTTCTTAGATTCTAAGGCACTTGTAGGCACATATTCTCTCCTTTTCATCTTTTTGGAGGAAGAACCTTCTCTAGCAAAACTAGTAGCAGGGGATATTGAACCGATACTCCACATATCGATAAAATATTTGAAATAAACATTGCATGCCTCCTCTCTCTCATCCATTCTATTCAAATATTTAAATATTTGCCTCATAACTGGGACTCTAGATTCTGATATCACATTTTCTTTAGCTGAAAGGGATCCTAGACAATACATAGCTAAACACGCAAGCAATGATTCAAACCAGAAGGGGTAACCTTGCTCTTTGACCTCTTGATATTCTCTATAAAAATCCCTTAGCTACTCACACAAGTTGAACACTCTATCTTCCATAACAATCATACATGCCATGTACACAACAATAGTTAAAGTGGAACCTTCCCTATTTTTGAAATAAATCTTGTAAGAAATGTCATACGCAACATACCTCACAATAGGATTGATACTTTTGTCGATAATCAATGCTCTCTGATCACTCATTACACCAGTTATGGTTTCCACTTCTTTATTCTTTATAGACTTCTTAGCCGATATGGATCCACTATCACACAAACCAAAAACAACTAAAATAACCTCCATCATGATTGGATAGGGTTTATCTAACACAATGCAATCATTTTTCAAATGACTAAGAATTACTCTGATCACCTCATCATCATGAAACCAAGGAAACTCGGTCCATAGATTCAATCCTTTATGCTCAAATTCCTTAATTATCTACAAGTCTACATCACACAAGCTCTTTTCCACTTTTCTGATCTTTTTAGGGTTAAATTCATCTAGACATACCTTCTCCACAATCTGAAAGTCTATGTTGCTTGATTCTCCTACGATCATCTTGGCTTCCATGATTATTACCTCTACTCTTCTACTCTATTTCTCTTCAATTGTTCACATCATATTCAAGCACTATTATCATGATAACAAAAAATGATCTCAAACTTTGATACTTATCTTGCCAAAAATCTCCTTTAGGGTTTTGCCACAAAAAAGTGTCTTGTCAATGATCTCAGCATAACACATTGAATTACCAGATAGCCTCCCCAACACAAAAGGGGGGATCAAAATATTTTCTTTGAGAACTCCCCCTGAGCCGAAGCAATATGCTTATTTACCAGAGGAAGAGGTGCCTATACCAAATTCTAGTACACTAGGCTCGCTTCAATTACTTACCTCCTTTCTCCAAACCAAAAATTCCTTTTTCTTTGATACATTAGCCTTCATTACACTCTTCTCAGTTGACTCCTTCATATTTCCATTTATGCACTAATTAGCATGGTGTCTAGATTGCTTTCACTTGTAACAACCAAAGTTCCTCTACACTAAATTTGCTTAATGTGTTCTATATCTGCATTGAATAGCTTTGTGACAATAACCATTGCATGTATTACAATATCCATGAAAGTTATTATTAACTTTATTTTCTTCAACCAGATTGTGATTCTGATAGTAATTTTCTTTATGACCAAACCTCTTGCAATTGTAACACTAAATGCTTCTACAGTTTGCATCCTTATGACCAAATTTATTGCATTGAAAACAATAACCATTAAATGATGGGTAGCTTTGTTCATTTGGTTGATGAACCAACAGTCTCTTTGCATTAGACCTCTGACTTTGAATATTGCATGTATCTTCTAATTTATTCTTTGCTTCTGCCTTCAATTATTTTCCTTTGTCTTTCTTTTTTTTATTTGTACATTCACCGAGTTGAAATCCAAGTCCAGTTTTATATAAATGAGCTTTCTGCATGTTAATCAAATCTTCAAAGATCTTGTTGCTATCAAGAACTTTACTTTCTGCTTTCAACTTCTTTATTTCATGTTCTAACTTCTCACATTCTTTAGTCTTCAGATTGATTGATTCTTTTAGGGTTTCCTCTATCTTGTTATTCTCCTCAATCTTCTATATTAAATCTTTAACGGTTTCATTATCCTACTTCAATTGATTATTAAATTCCTTATGCCTTAATTTGAACTTTCAAATTTGTTCTCTCAACTTCTGCTAACATTCATTCACTACCTTCACATTCTATTTCAATTCCTCATTCTCAGATTCAACATTTTCCATATCTTCAAGAGTTGTATACAATTCTTCATCCAACTGATATTCTCCAGTCAAACTCATTGGTGCTAAGATTCAACCAATAGGGATCTCCCTCAAGCAGTTAAGATTTCAAGCAAGGGACCAAATCTCTAATGTCAATTGTTGAATTGGTTGAAGGGACCAGATACTGAGTGGGGGGTGAATTAGTATTTCCACATATTCTAAAACTTTCCAAATATTCTTAACCTTGTACTAATATATCAATTTCATTAGTTAAGCTCATCAACATGAAATAATAAATGCATAATAAAGAAGAAGCACAACCACAAATGGAACACCAAATTTTATACATGGAAAACCCAAATGGGAAAAACCATGAACATTGTTATCTCTCAAAATAATATAACTAGTTATATGGTGTTTATAAAAGGGGCGCCTCATTATTGGGTGGCTCACTACCAAATGTTGGACATTGTTACTGCTAGGATATGTTGTTGTCATCGATGTCAACATATTTCTACTCTAGTGATTGCAGATTGGTTTATTGGGATTATGGTTTAGTGTATTGAGTATGTTTAGTATCATGATATTCTTTTGTATTGGTTTTGGTGAACCGGAAATCTTAATTGATCATATCATATGATCCATTTTTGTAGTTTTTTTTTTATCAATGTTTTGCGGAGTTCAGTATTTCCTCCAGAATATTCGAGTGTGATAAGATCTTGAGTTAAGATTTTAGGAGATTGTTTGGTATGATCCTATGTATATTCATTTTATATGGTTCATGATTTGGTTCTCTATAGATTATATTTCTTTGTGACAGTTGTTGTTGTTTGGTACTATTGACGATTGTTTTGACACACCCGCCAACAATGAGGTAGCTAATGTGAACACTCACCACCTCTCCTAAAAAGAAATTAGTTTAGGAACACTCACTACTCCAAGGTCTCTATAGTCAGTTCACGATGGTGATGGGAAGCCCAATAGTTGATGTGGTTGTACCTGTTAAGCGGCCTGCTAGTTGAAACTAAATCTCGTTGATCATTAATGGCATAACTTCCTCCATTTTTTTGTATTTTTTATGATTTAAGATTCTCTGGAAAATACATTGTGAAGAGTAACGGAAACAAGAAAACAACAATGAAACCAATTCAATAACAACCTAACAAGATACTCAATTAATTCCTTGCAATCCAAAAATTATCAAATATTATCCAGATTAACATTCAACAACAGACCTCTAGTAAACCCGTAAAATAGTCAACTTCATAGAATTATGAAAATAAAATCACCAATAATATCATCTACCACAATAATTCTCATACACCACTTACATGCACAATATGATTCATAAAGAAATAAAAAAAAGATCAAACCTGCTAATTCCAAATAATAGATGTTACTAGATCACAAAGAATAACATCGTAGAATATATGCATAGATCAGGTAATCTACAAGTTGCTTCTTGTATTAGTTTCAAAGAATGTGTAACAAAAAAAGACTCGGGTTCATAACAATCTGCAAAATAATGTAAAATTTCTAAGTGGGCCACAAATCATCAATTTAGGGACCCTTACAAATGAATCCAAATTCTCAATTTATAGAGTTTCCTGCCCTACTATTTAGGAAATAAATCTAACCTAAATTAAGAACTCAAAACTAGGAATCATAGTTAACTTGCAAGCTTTTGCCTTTATACTCCAGTTAACTACTACGAAATGGAGGTTGCATGAGCACTACTAAGACCATGTTGTGTGAACCAAGCTTTCGTAGTCATGTAGAATTTTGCTAAAAACTAGAACGTGAGTCGGATCTGCAACTGAAATACAAAACTAGGAGTCATGCAAGAAGTCTTGCTATCTTTAGCAGCTATGTGTTTATCTTTCACTTCTTAATATAAGATATATAATTATTAATAATGCATGCAACTTCTTGAACAGGAGGGTCGGCAACATGCTTAATTCTAAATTTGTACTTCTTCAAAACTTCATCTCCATGCTTCTTTCCCTTCTCTAACTCCCCTATTGTTTCTACCACTTCTTGACATTGGGTAATCAGGTATGTGTATCTATCCATCAATCTAATATCAAACTAAGCTGGAGGTCCTAAATGGTGGGCCTCATATGCATCCCACTTATTTAGTACTTGATCTTCCTCCATGACCCCTATACTGGTTAACCCCAACCCAAAAGCTCCAAGCAAATGCTTTAAAAAATTCTCATATTTCAAAATTTCCCTAAGGAGAGGGACTCGGATCTCTACCACATCCTTCACATACTGTTGAAGCATTTCAATCTTCAGTTCCAAAATGTATGCATTAGATTGCAAGTTCTTACAGCTACCTCCTCCTTAGAGGTCTTCCTTCATTATTACCTCTTCTCCTAAATGCAAAACTTTATTCAAAATTTGGAACTGTTTATTAAAAATGTTTAGTTTTTATTCCCATTGCATAGAACAAGAAGCTAATGTTTCACCTTCCTGTATTGCCTCTTAGTATACCCTTATAGTATCCTGCAAAAATAACCTAATATTAGCAGCATTTATTTGAGCCCATGATTTAGCTATAGCAGCCACCTATATCACCTCCATTAATGCTTTTACTTCTCCCTTTGGCAATGATGAGGTTGAAGGTAGGTTTTCAGTCCTACAAGAGTCTAGAGGTTTACTCATCTCTACTAGAAACTACTTATATTGCTTTAGTTGTGCTTTAAGCTCTATGTTGGAGGTATGTTCCTTTTCCACACGCCCCCTAACAACACTGGTGGCTAGTTCTAAAGTGTCTAACTCTCCCCACTTTGTTTGCTTACCCAGGTTTACTTGGGATACTTGGTATTTGGGAGAGGCTTGACCTTCAGTTTGGAGTGGAACTACCACATCTGCAACCACTTCACTGGAACCTATTCTTGACAAATGATGTACAATCTTTGGTTTCTTGACCTTTTGGGGCTCCTCCGTGATTACCTGCTGCAATGTCACCTTAGGCAAATCTACCTTTCTCTTCTTCTTCCCAAAATTAAATTCAAGCCATTGTGGTATATCTTTATCTTTGTCACCATGATGTAGCACTATGTCGTCAGTTACAATATGAACATCTACATGTTCATCTGCTTCATCCCTCTCTTTTGCATCTGTCTATTTAGGATCTTGAGGTGAAGCAACTTGGCGGGCCAGATTAGTTTGGAGAGCAATATTAACATTCAGTTGTTGTTGCTTGAGAAACTCTCCCAACTTATCACTAACCTCTTTGTTGAACGTCCTCCCTTCCTCATCCAGTTATGTCCCACCTTTCCCTACAGCTATGTCCTTAAGGAGGTCTTCTTGATCCTGAGGGGTTAATACTAGTCTTTCATTTAGAAAATCTTCCACCTCATCTCGTTCTTTCTCCCCTCCAAGTGACTATTGCTCCTTGGGTGTTTCCACTTCTTGGTATGAGTCTGATTCAACATTCCTGATAATTAGCTCCTTAGTGATAGACCTAAATCCCTATATCTCAAGTTGCCCTATGGTTGTATCAATTGATGGTGGTATGGGGGCATTGGTAACTAGAACTTGTGTTGCAGTTGTTGGAGGACGTTGAGTGGGAAAATTTTCATCTATTTCTATTCCTTCTTCTTTCTCTTGAGCATGTTCTCCTACAGCCTATTGTATAGTTGTCCTTGGTGGAAGGACTTCAGTGAGTGACATCGCTCCTAATCCATCTGTTACCCCCAGGTTTGTAGCCTTTTTCAACAACTTATAATTCCTCATATTTTCCTTAAGTTTTCTCATTAGATCTTCGGTGCTATCTTAGGGCCCCACTTCTTCATCGGGGTCAGTAGATGTATTCTTTCTTGAGCTCGATCTTGTCTTCCAAGCATACTCCTTATAACCCCTTGACTGGGGTACCCCTAAGGTAGACTCTTTTTGCTTCCCCTTTGAGGCACTTGGCCTAACCCTTTGACTCAACCACTGTTTAGTCATGTGGATAACTACTTGGGAGACTTTTTCTATATTTACATCCTCATTTAATGACCACCTTATTGGGGAGAGGGCCCTTTTATCAATTTCTTGCTCTTTATATACTGCATCCAGCAAGTCTCCATCATCCCTCAGGTCTTTAGGGAGATTTCAATTTCAAACTCCCTTATTTGGGGTAGTGATAACCTATTGTATTTTTTCTCTCTCACTTCAAAATTATCTTGGAGGTTTGCCCAAAAATCCTCCAGTCTAGGCTTATGCCCCTCATATGCCTTAGGCATAGTTTGCTTGAGTTTCTCGTAGGGATCATAGAATTCCCTAGCATAATAAAATTCTTTAAGATTAAAATCTTGGAGCTCTAGCTCCACCAACTTTGCCACCTATATCTTTGAGCAAGAGAAATACCCAATAGATACTGAAAAGTCAATCCCTGTTTTGTGCTTGGATGATAGGAGGGATTGGAGGCCTAGCAACTGCCTGACATATTTTAGTAAGATGATCTGGTCATTACAGTACCTTGGTTGTAGCATTGGGTTTCCTATAAACCCACTAACCCTTATGTAGGTGGAGTGTGGGTTTTGGATAAACCAACACGCCCACTATTGAATGATAGCCATGGCCTCCAGGCTAATCTTGTATCATGTATCTCCATTCAGTTTAATAGTTATAGGAAAAAGGAAGGCATCATTGATCTTTATTAAATGTGTCTTTTCATTGGTGAGGGGGGTTGGGAATAATATTCCCATGCCTTCTTCTGGCCTTCTTCATCCCCTAGTAGACCTTCAACTTGTAGGCCTGGAAATTTGCCAGCTCTTGCGGCCACCCAGATGACATAAGAGGTAAGAAGAATTTCTTGGTCTAGTGGACCACTTTCATATGTCTGCATATGTTGTCTGAAAGGATCTGAGGCCAGTCAAAAAAAATACTACTTCCCTACTAGGATGATTGTCATGATTTGGAACATCCATGGGAGAAAGTGTTTGCAGTTGAGTTTGCCAAAGGCCTTTTTTAACATGATGATCAAGTCTCTCTGAGGCTCTTTAAAGTCTACCCTCAATATCTTTGTGGCCTTTAAACCTATTTTACTCTCTTCCTCCAACCAATTTTCATTCATGTGCCTCTTGTTTGAATTCACATTGTCATTCCATACCTTCAAGGATTCCTCTTCAGTTGAGAGGAATATCTCGTCTCTATTTGGAATGCCGAACACAAATCCCAACATATCAAGGGACAAATCTATCACTGTTTTACCCCGTGTGTCTGTGCATTTCTTGGTGTCAGGGTCATAGAACTAGGCAATTGTCATTATAAACTCTGGAGCCCACACTAAGTGTGGGAAGATGGTAACCTCTACTAATCCTAATCTCTTTATCCTCCCTTATGGGACTTCCAACCTTTGTTTGTCCAACTAGGTTTTAATGTCTTCAATTTCAATGTGCCCGATCTCAGTATCAGTAACCCATTTAATTAAATCATCCAACTTTGAAGCGTAAACCTTCTCTAGGTAATGGTACTTCATGGTTGTCGAAAGTTGATCAATATCCTTGCCTCTCTTGCTGGAAGCTGGTTCCATCTAATTGCTTGAATCTGCAAGAAGGAAACAAGTGTTGGTACCTTATACAAAACATAAGAACTTCATTTACCTCGGGACTCCGAGGTTCCCAGATTGGTAGTTCTATTTTTAAAAACAAGGACCTCAGAAATTCGAGGTTCTCGGATAGGCAAGCTTGAAAAAATTCTAGAACTCTAGGGTTCTAGGCTCGGTAGGCGTGAACGAAGTCCGGAACTCTAGAGTTCTAAGGTAGATAGTTCAATCACATAAAGACGACGAGCTCATAAGAATGGACCTCAAAACTCTGGGGTTCTGGGGTTTGTGGTATTTTTTCTTTAAAGGAGGAATCCAGAAATTCAGTATCCTGAGGCTCTGGGTTCATCAAATGTAAGGCTCAATAATAACCTCAAAACTTCAGGGTTCTGAGGTTTGGGAAAAGAAACTAACCCGAAACTCCAGAGGTCTAGGGTCTAAACTAGGGCACACGAGAAAAAAAAAGAAAACACAAAAACAAGAAAAACCCATGACAAGAAGAAGATATAAACAACAAACGATAAGGAGGGCAAGACAAATCACCAACCTGGTGAGAAAAATTGCCCAAGAACATGAAAGGAGCTCGAAAGGACGGAGGCACAAAGTTAGGAGGAAAGAAAGAAAGAGCTCTAGAAGGTTGAATGCACAAATGAGCTTTAAAAATTTCACTATTTATATTTATACCGCCCCCCCCCCGAACCTCATACGTACGAACACCTTAAGAAGGACCTCAGGACTTTGGCATTTCGGAGTTCTAGGGCGACAGCAAAAAAACAAAGAACAAACACCTCACCTCGGGACTCTAGGGTTCCAGGGTGAGGGAGAACAAGATAGAAAACAAGGATCAACCTCAGGAGTCCGGGGTTCCGGAGTTCCGGGGTTGATGAACGAAAAAAAAGAAAATGAACAATCAAACTCGAGACTTCGACGGTCTGGGGTTCCGGGGTTTACAAACAAAACACAACGTACCTTGGGACTCCGAGGGTCCATAGTTCCAAGGTAGACAACACCAAACACACCTCAAGTCTCCGGAGTTCCGATGTGTGTAACACAAAACACAAGACAATGCACCACTTCTGGACTCTAGGGATTCGGGGTTCTGAGGTAGGTGCACTAACAAGCACAAAGAGACCAACCTCGGGACTCCGAGGTTCCAGGATTCCAAGGTAGACAAAGCAAAGAAACAAAAAGGAAAGAGACCTCAGGACTCTGAAACTTCGGGGTTCCCAGGTGAAAGAAGAAAAAACCAAAAGAAACAAAGCAACATAACGCAAAAAAAGGGGACCCATATTTTCAACACAAGGAAACTAATGGGGGTTAGGTATGCAAGGCATAACAAATGGCACCTATCTGGGAAAAAATGACTCTAGGTAATTTAGAACTTCAAAATCTCTGGTTAACTCGACGCCTAAGGCTATTATCATTCAAAAGGATGTATAAGAGAAAAAGATGAGTGAACCAATGAACAAACAACCAAGTCCAGAACTGAACATGATTAACTCTTAAGTGTGTGAGTATGATTTATTACTCCATCATTTTTAATAGTGCAGATAAATAGAGAAAATTGGGCCCAAGCTACATAGATGAAGTCAACAAATGTGTTTCATGCAAGGTCATCCTAGGCATAGCTCTGCTACCAGTCATGTGTCTATGTCCCCGATAGAGATACCTCTGGTTCTCGTCAAGCAGTGCTTCACTGCCAACCAGGCATCCATAGCCCTAGTGGAGGTTACTTGAAACACCCATTTTAGATTCTTTAAGAGGATCATTTCTTTTCTTTCTTTTTCTTTTTGAAAACATCATAGAATATAGAAGGACTTATTTCTTTAATAACCTTTTAAGAAACTTTTCAAACATTGAAGTCTAATTACTATGTTGGGAACCATGGTGGATAACGTGAAACATCCTAACTTCTATTTTTTCTTGAAAACTAATTCATCTGATATCTTACAAAACTTTCTGATGTATCTTAATATGATGGTAGTGTTGAGTTATCAAGCTAGCATTTTCCAATTGAGTGTCAAAAACTCAAATCATATTTAAACCATTATATACCACCTTGAATGAGTGTAGACAAAGGTTTCAAAATTAACCGAATGACAATGAAGTCATAAATAGAAAAGTCTAAGTCTCTCAAAATTTGGCAACTTGTTATGCAAAGGACACCTTCATTTTAGAATCTCTAAGAGAAAATATGTATATCCCAACACAACGAAGCAAACAAGAAATGAAGCAAAAGAAACAAAAACAACTAATCTACTATATACAATAGGTCAAGCTTTACTGGGGATTAATCAAAGTAGCATTTGAAGAATTGACCATTGACAAGCAATGGCACAAGCTCTCCAGTCAAAGAGCTTAACCTAAAGGTGTTATGTCCTAAAATTTTGGTTATTTGGTAAGGACCTAACCACAACCTTTCAAACTTGTGGTGATCACCTTTCTTCTCCTTGGCCTTGTCCCATAATAGGACTAGGTCAAATGTCCAAAAAGCTTTCACCTTAGCCCTTTTTTCAAAACATCGCTTAAAAATGACTTGGTGCTTGGCAAAGTGTTATAGAGTATTAATCCCTTTTTCATCAAGTTTTAACAGATTTAGGAGATGAACCTCTACCTGATCCTCAATTTCAAATTCTTTCATTAACTGGAGGACTGGTATTTGTAAGTTGATGAGGAAAATAGGGGTTTGGCCATAAACAAGGTAATACAGAGAAGTTCCCAAGGTGGCTTTTATTCTGGTTTGATCAGCCCATAAAGCATATCTCAATTGATTATGCGAGTCCATGACATCTAGGATATTCTTGTTCGTAGATTCGGCTACTTCGTTACCTTGTAGATAGTAGTTGGACAAAAAATTTAATATCACTTTATATTCGTATGACCATTGTGTCAACTGTGCAGAAGTAAAAGCAAGGCCATTGTCACACACCAGAGAGAATGACGTACCAAACCTGGTGATGATGTGTTCTTCAATGAATTTCAAGGCGACCTCCGTGGTAGCATTTTGACATGCAATGGCTTCCGTCCACCAAGTACAATAATCTGTCACAGTAGGAATGAACTTATGTCCTATAGATGAGTTAGGATTAATGACACCTATGAAATCTAGTGCCCATTGGGTGAAAGGTCTTACCTCAAACACTGGTTGGAGAGGCATGGCAAGATTCCTCTCTCTGGAAGCTACAATTTGCATGTATGACAGTGACGAACATGCTCATGAGTATCCTTAAAAATAATAGGCCAATAATATTCAGCCTTCAAAATTTGATGTGCACTGGCATCCGTCGACCCATGACTTGTACCATACTTCTCATAGAATTCATCAATCATGTTACAAGCTTCTTGATGATCAAGAAATCGAAGGTAAATACCTTTGTAATTCTCTCTATAAAGTGTTGAATCCTTGATCATATAATTGGCACTTTTGAGTCTTAAAGCTTGTCTTCGCATGGTTGTCAACCCCTCAAGACACTTATTATTTAGTAATATAAAAACCAAATCCGTGTACCACAGGTCTTGAGTGAATGACTCCAACATATACTATTGGCACTGGATTTGAGGGATGTCAGTCGTCATAGCTTGATACAATCCTTGGCCTTAGACTTACTTCATTAGATGCATCTCTAGATCAAATTCTTGTAAAATTGCCTTCAATTTCCCTCAATGTTCTCCCATCTCAGACTGCATAAGCAATGACTTTACCACTTGATCAGGGACAATCACAGATTTTACTCCTCAGGATATAATGCCTGAATTTCTTGACTTCTCTTACTAACATGAAAGCTTGTTTTTCAAGAGCAGAATATCTAACCTTAGCACTCTTGAAAGGAGAGCTCATAAATGCAATGGGTTTCTCATCCTTGGCTTGCCTTTGCATCAAAATAGCTACTCCTAAGTGTAATGAAGCAAAATAATATATGTAAAATGACAAAGTGTAGTTAGGGCTAGTTAACATGGGGGCTTCAGCGATGGATTTATTGATCTGGGCAAAAGCCTCTTTTGTTATAGTTGTCCATTCGATCTTAGAATCCTTCTTCATCATTTCATTTAATGGCTTGACTATCTCTGCAAACCCAGTGATAAAATTTATGACAAATTTGATCTTCCCAAAGAAAGATCTCATCTCCTTTTTACTGCTAGGCATTTGTAACTTCAACAACACTTCTACTCGGTCTAGGTCAATAGATATCCCTCTTTCAGAAATTACATGGCCGAGGAGCTTTCCTTCAGCCATTCCAAAGACACACTTCTTGGGGTTAAGGGAAATCCCATATCTTCGACACCTTTCCAAAACTTTTTGGAGGTGGTATGGGTGATCTTCTCTAACCTTGGAGAATATAATCAAGTCGTCCATATATATAATAATACATTTGCAAATCAGATCTTTGAAGGTTGTATCCATTTCTCTTTGGAAGGTCACCCCATCATTAATTAATCCAAATGGCATCCTTCGGTATGCATATGTTCCCCACTTGTCATAAATGATGTTTTCATATGATCTTCATAGTTCACCAAAAATTGGTTATATCTAGAATAACCATCTAAAAACGACATCATTTGTGAACCATTGACTATTTGTAGTACCTCATCCAAGGAAGGAAGTGGGTAATTATATTTTTCAGATGATTTTTTCAGGTTGTGAAAGTCCACATAAAGCCAAATTTCCCCATTCTTTTTCCTTACCGATACCAAATTGGCGACCCAAGTAGAATGACGTACCAGGAAAATAATCTTAGCAGAGAGCAACTTTTGTACTTCCTTGAAAATTAAGGGTTCTATTAGTGAATTAACCGGTTGTTGCTTCTGCCTAAACGACTTTATGTTAGCTTTTAGGGGGATAACATGGATGATGATCAATGTATCAAAAGTTTTTAAATCTTCATATCCCCATGCTATTACATCAATGAACTCTTTCAAGATTTGTAAAATTCTCTCTTTCATTTTGAGTGCAAATCTTCCCAATATACACAATCTTCTCTTGGCCTTCTGGACCAACATTATGTGGTTTGTATTTCTTGGCATCCGAATCCATTGTTAATCTCTCTTTTACTTTGGGATCAAAGTCAAAAATCCTCGCTAAGGTGACCATACCTTTAGGAATAACGTTTGTAGGTAAATCCATAATATCAGCATCATTCCCAACATCAAGATCATCCGATCTATCTTTATCATCAATGATTTGTTCTTTAAAAGCCCCTAAATTGGAAAGAAAGGCTATAATGTGGGTATCATCCTGGAAAAATTGTAAGTGTTTGATATTATTAGGCACAACAGGTGTGGAGACCAACTCTATGAAAAAGTTCTTCAAAGGGGATTGGCTCACTGATTCTAATGTACTGGTTGCTACGACCAATGCATCTAGTATTCCATTTACTTTCTTGGGTACCAACTGAATATTGAAAGAATCAAAATTATCAATCAAACCTCATACTCTATTCCTATATGTTGCTATCCTTTTATCATGACAGGCATATTGGCTTCAGACTTATTTGACCATCAGCTCAGAATCTCCCTGCACTTTCAAGCATTTAGCTCCCTTCTTATGAGCGAATAATGATCCTCTAACTAGGGCCTCGTACTCCATCATATTATTAGTACAAGGGAATTAGATTCGGTAAGAGGCTAAAAAGGTTTTCCCTTTTGGGCTTGTTAACTCTACACCCACTCCACTACCTTGCTTGGATCTTGACCTATCAAAATTTAAAAACCGTATTTCATCTTTTGGTTTCTTTACATTTTTCACCTTAGGGTCAGTGATCAAATTAGCTTCTTGAGGTGATTGTTTTCTCTCACGTTCAAGGTCTTGCAACACCTGAGGTTGTTTGATTACTAGTTGCAAGAACACTTCACAGGTGTTAGGAATAGTCTGTTCCACTTAAGGTTGCACTTCAGATTGTGTTTCTTCATTCTTATGCTCGGGTGGGATGTCCTCCTTCTCTTGTTTGACAATCTCAACCACGAAGATCTCCTTGTTGCATTCTCTCGGTTGGGAAGTTTTACTCATAAGATCCATTATTTGGGGCACTACTCGCTCGCAACCTAGAATTTGAATTTCTTCCATATTGATGGTATTATCAACATCTTTGTATGGGACCGGGCTCATCAACTTCATAATCTCATTCTGACATATGATACATGACATCTCTGAGTTCTCTACATGATGTATTTGACACCATTTCAGTGTTGGTATTTTGGATATGTTGATATGGTTTTGTCATTGATGTCAACACTTGTCAACACTTATTAGCACTTGGAGATTTGGTTATGCTCACCGCCAAGTCAGTAACTTATTCACAATCACCGGTATTTGGTTCACTGGCAGGTTATATTGTTCACCGGCACTTGGAATGAATTGGAGACTACTTGGTTATGTCGAAGACATTGTTTGGACACTTTGTTTTGGTGATTTTATCATTACTTTCATCGATTTTACATATTTGTTGTTACCGGCAAATAGGTCCAGGTTATGCACCGGCAAGCATATCTATTCCAGATCAACATGGCACATCATGAAGATGATTTGTTATTATTGTAAATGCATTGAGTCAACATCATGAATCGATATTGATTCATTTGTAATTGATTTCACTGTAATATCTCTTAGTGTGCCGACCTACTCAATTGGTCTTAGGTTATGGTATAAATGTGAGATCTCAATTGTGAGATTGATATAGCATAGGATAGGATTGAAAAAGGATTGTAACAAGGTATATGTGAATATAAGCAGAGCTATACATGCAAACATCATTCAAGATTGAAGGAAGGTTTGAAGAAGGCATATCAAAGCTAAACCGGTACTGAATCCAGCATATGAAGATGCTATTTTGAGCAGTACATTATCATTGGATTTAACCATCCAATTGTAGTCACTGTAACTCCCATTTTGTGATCGAGCGGTGAGCTCTAGGCAGTTGGCCTTTCTACATGTGTAGACTCCATATTGTACACACATACCATCTGCAGTAGTATCACCTAAATGTGGGTAAGGTTTCCCACCATGGTTTTTCCCCTTACAGGGTTTTCATGTACAAATATTTGTGTTGTGTTGTGGATGTTATTATCTTTCTGTTCCATGCATTAATCTATACCGGTACTGCATCTAACTGATAAAACTGTCTACCGGCATAAAGTTTGGTTTACCAGCACCATGCAGTAAGTTTTGGTTAAGTTAATTTTGGTTTGAATTTATTGGACAACTGAATCACCCCCCCCCCTCTCAGTTGTCTCTAGGACCTAACATTTGGAAGCAAAAAATCTTGTATTTTCATAGTATCTCCCAACAAACACATCCCTTGTTTTACTATTGTAGCGAAACCTTTGACCCACCCTCTATATGCATTCATATCGGGTTGACGTAAATGGGGAAGAGCCAGTGCGGAGAAAGTGAGGATTTCATTGACTCTATAGACTCCTGGACTCACTTCAGCATATGCCACCTCATTGGGAGCCCCATAATCTGTAACTAACTTCTTCAACCTGGGTTCACTATCAATTCAGATCTGGTTTCTCACCCCCTTCCACGGAAACCATAAGTATGTAAAATAGGTTGAGAAATATCCTCCCAAATGTTTTGACCAATCCCTACTAAGGAGAATCCCATATACCTCTGGAATATCCACCACTTGAATGTTTATGTAGTGGGATATGTGGGGATCAACACCCAATTGGATGTATACATCTTTTAATTCTCCGATTACATTAACCTCAGTCTTGTCTAGTTGTACCACCTTACTGTTTGCACATACTGGGTTGAGCTTGAGTTTCTGACATATAGAGTAGGGCATTACTTTTCCTAAATCACCTTAATGTACCAAAGAGTTTTGTAGATTCTTTCCACCTATCCTCAAACTAAGTAAAAATGGTGGGTTTTCAATTGCATCACTACTGACATTGGCATTGACTTCATTCAGGTCAGCCATCTTAACTTCATTGCTTTGTGATTCTAACAGTTCTAGCTTCCTAAAGAGATCCTTCCTTTCTTTTGGGAAATATCGCAGTACTTCCATTACGGACATATTGGTGGCATTCCTCTCCATCTCCTTGGTAACATCAAATGGTCCTTTCAAAACATATTCTTGCCCTTGAGTTTTTCTAGGGTGTGCTCCTTGAAAAGCCTGAGGAGGGTGAGGATTGTTGCTTACATTCGCATCGGGAGGTACAAATCCATCCTTTAGGGGAGGTGGTTATGTTAGTGGAGCCTTGCCTTGACTCATAAGATTGTAGTTATTTCTAGTCTAAAAGGCCTGAGAATCATAGACACATGGTTCACCTTCACCTTGAGCTTGAAACTCTTTACACAGGAATGTGTCAACCAACATCGCGGTATTAACTTTATCAGCTTTGTCATGATTGCAATCTTTTGGTTGAGAATCCTCTTGAGATATCCTTATGATTTTTTTTAAATTGGGTGCAATTAACCTTAGAATGTGTAGTTGTATCATGCAACCTACACCAATTAGTCAGTAAATTCATATCAACAAGGATAACACTTTGTGTGTTGTTTAGGTTATCTTGTGCATCAGGATGATCATGGTTCACCCCACCATTTTTTAGACCCATGTTCCATTGCCTATTATAAGTTTTGTTGCTATACCTTTGGTTTTGGTTCTGGTTATTGTAGTTTCACTTATTATTATATGGTTGGGATTGGTTATATCCTCCTGGAGTATTCATCTTCAACTGGCTCAAGTCTGAAGTAACTTGTGAGATCATTTTCTTTAATGCTTCTACTTCAGTGGATATATGAGATCCTTGACTCGTAGGCATCATAGTTGGAGGTTGGCTTGTTGTATGAGTATTACCAAACTGTTGATTTCCCCCTTGTACTTGACTAGCATGTTGTGTTTGAGTAGGAGCGGTATTGGTATTTTTCTATCAAGTCAGAGCTTGGGCAACAAACTGTTGATTACCCTGGGGTTGGGATGCATATATTGGACCGAGTTCATTGTTGGGGCTCCTATAGGTAGAGGCGAGGGTACGCTAGGGAGTTGGTTGTAGTTCCCCTGATTCACTCCTATGGGTAAATTGTATCCAATCCCTCCTAGTGTTTGATTCAACTCATGATTCATGTTCATTTCTATAGCGTCATAAATTGTACACACTTGCTAGGGTGGTACAATTTCACACCTAGTTTAGCACCCGCCTTGGTGCATTTTGTATTTTGCATTGCATTTCCCCTTTAGAACTTAATTAATCAAATTAATTAGGTCTAAGGTTCTATTTCATCATCTTCCATATCATAAAGTTGGGCCCTTTCATTAAAGTGTGCCCTTTTCATTTTATTCCTCCTATACCTCATTTAATCAAAAACCCTAATTAGGTCCTATTTTGAACTTGGGGGCTTGATTTCAAGGTCAAAACATCTCGAAATCACCTGTAACTTCAGGATTTTCTCTAAAATCATCATATCCGACGGCCCTGAAAATTTGGTGAAAAGTTGTCGGGAACATGGCGCCCGGTGTGCACACGGTCCCGGACATTTTTCTCAAAATTTTAGGAGCGCGATCCAATCATAAAATAAAGCTTAACCCCAAGAAATTGGCAGGAAATTCAATCTCTAGGTCGGCCAAAAGTTGAAATTAAGACCTAGGGTTTCATATATAAGAGCTCTCTTTCTTCATTTGAAAGGATCGGGAATTTTGTCTTTCAAGGACCTTCTATGCAGCGAAAGAGCAGATCTTTGAAGACTTCAATAACATTCAACATCCATCCATCAAGCATTCATCAATTTCATTCATTTAGGGCTTTGAAGGCATTGAAGAGCAATAAGGGATCACCGACTGAAGATTGGCTTGTACCCCTTCCTTGGGGTTGGGTATGATTTCATGTTGTTTTCATGTCTTTGCATAAGCCTCATTATATCATTTGTATTCATGCTTTAGATCACTTTGCATCTTGATTTGGAGCATTTACATTATTATTTACAAGCAATTAGGGTTTACTTTCTAGGTTGCTCTAGTTTGCTTACTTGCATTTTAGGATCTTGCACACACACAAGGTCTGCACACACAATACTTTTTACAATACAACTTGGCTATTCGTGGAGGTGGAAATCACCGAAGCGGGGGTTTGACTAAGGCAAAACCCTATATAGCCGCCCACCATACCCTTTTCAAATATAAGTGCAGGTTTCGGGATTCAGACGATGTCACAAGTTGCAGATCCGGGAAAAGCAGGCCGAGACAGCACTCCACACCAAGTTTCAGAGCAAAAGACCAGGACAGGGGCGTGGGGCACCCTAGTCCTACCAGGATAGGGGCACTAGGCGCCTTGGTCCTACCAGGATAGGGGCACTGGGCGCCCTGGTCCCTGGGACAGGGGCGCTGGGTGCCCTGGTCCCTCTGTCAGACAACAGTTTTCAGCATTTTTGACAGCTTTCTAGGTTGCAAAACAGCAATTTCCGGAGCAGTTTCAGGGGTAGAATCAGGACAGTGGCTCCTGCGCCCCCATCCCAAACATTTTCACTTAGATTTTGACTTCGGGTATGCATTTGCATTCTTGTCTTATTCTTGTGTTTATAGCTTTCCATAGTTTAAGTTCAATTCTGCAATCTTGTTATTAGTTCATGCTTGCACTTTGGGGTTGGGAATTGAACTTGCATCATTTTATCTTTCAATTGCAACAAAGGAATAGAAATCCTAATAGGTAGCCCATGGCTCTCTCTTCAACAAAAAGAAGTAGCCAATTGTGTGATACCTCTAGGCTCTTTCGTATTCCACAAGTGTGTGATTGAAAGTGAGATTAGGGCATGTTTGCTTAGTGTCACTTTTTCCCCCACACATTTTTGGTGAACCCGACGTGAACTCCAATCTTCTCTAATTCTGATTTATGTTTTCAAATTTGAGTGTTTATGCTATTTCAAATTCAAATTTGTATTTACAAGTCTTAATTTCTTCCAAGATTCAAAAATTTAGAGGAAATTTTTGCTAAAACCCTAAAGTTGAGCTTGTGGATAGCTTAATTGGGATCAATAATTTCAAATCTGATTTAGGAACTCATTTGAATCATAAATTTAATTTTTTAAATCTACATTCTAAGTGCTTGCATTGGTTAAAATTAAACATTTCCTTCTATTTTGCATGTGTTATCATTTGAAAGAGGAGGATTGTTATCATGATGCATTCATTTCATAGATGTGATAGTGGGTTAGCTTCCCTTGTTTCAATTTTTCCTCCTCCTAAAGAACCTCCCCCCATCTATAACAACATTTTAGTGCCTAAAAGAGTTGCTACCAATCCCTTTGAGACTCTCCCATGCTCTAAGGATGCAGAATTTAAGAGTGATCTTGACAATTCTCCTAAAATGTGCCCTTCCTATTTAGCTATCCTAGAGGAAGAGAATGATATCATAAACACCTTTCTTAATGTTAATTCACCTTCCCTACATGATGCCTCTCTAAGTGAAAAGGTATTGATGGACATTGACTTATTTTCTCCTAAAGTTGGTCCTTCCAATGGGGGCATGTTAGTGCAACAAGAGGTTATGAACACTTCTTTCAAAGATGTCCTTCCTAAGCATGAATCTTTGGAGAAATATGTTCATGTTCCTCCTAAAAAACACTCCCTTCATGAGGATCCTTTGTGCAAGAAGATGACATTATCCCTACATTTCCTAGTGATGGCATTTCCTTTTCCAACAAAATCCCCAGTCAAAATGATGAATTAATGATAAATGCTTACCCTTCTCCTAAAGTTTGTCTTACCCATAAGCATCCCTTAGAGAAAGAAGATGAAATAATAAGCAATTTCCTTAATTCTCTCTCCCCTAAAGATCATATTGAACATATTTTGAGGAAAGAGGATGAGTTTAACACATCTATTTATGCTCTCCCTCCTAAGGATGAGGAATTAATAAACAATGTTATCTCCTCTCCCGAAATTAACAATACTTCAAACATTCCTTTCAACCACTTCACTATTTGGGATGAACCATTAGAAGAAGGTGTAGATTATTCTCTACCCCATGAGAGAACCCTAGCCATAGGGGATGAAATCAAGATTGAAAACTCCCTTGATAGTTTCTCACCTTCCTTGAATCTCAATTATTCTCCCTCTAAAAATAAAGCATCTCCCTCTCCTCAACTTGGTTCTACTCATAAGGAAACCCTAGTTCAAAACAAGATGGTTAACATCTCTTTCAAATATCTCCATCTCAAAAGTGAGACTTTAGAGAGTAATGTTGATCCTTCTCCTAGAGAGTTTATTCCCCATGTAGATCCTTTGATGATAAAGGATGATATGACCTTTCCTAGTATTACTTTTCCTACTAGAACATCAATGCCTATCCCTTGTCTCTCTCCTAAAATTGATTTGATCCGTGATAAGATTTTAGTGCAAGAGAAGACTATCAATAATTCTTCCAACACTTTTGTTCATTCCTCTAAACCATCCTCAATCAATTTGATACATGTGAATGAAACACCTAACAAACCTCTCTTCACTGTCCAAGGTGCTTTTCCTTCTCAAAATTCTCAACCTTTAAATAATCCTATCTTAGTGGTTCAAGGTGGTTATGCTAATGATTCTATTTGCACTCCTAAGAAACCTATTATTACTGTGCAAGGAGGTTACTCTACTAAGAGCCCTTATGAGTATGCTAAGCAACTGACTAGAGAGAGTTATAATGCGGTTGCTCATACCTATAACACAAGAAACAATAGGCAACCTAATCCTCCTCCAGTTATCCCAACTTCACTTCCTCCTTCCCAACCTATTCTTCCTCAAGCTCCTCGTATTTCACAAGTTCTTGGTAAGGAATATGATCTCATAGAACAACTTAAAACTACTCCTGCTAAGATATCCCTTTGGGATTTGATCCAAACTTCTTCCGTTCATCATGGAATGTTACAAGATGCCTTGAAAGATTTGAATGTTCCTCCACCTAATACATCTAGTAATATAGTATCTTTGGTTAACTCTGTGATGAATCCTAAAGCTCAAATTGTGTTTACTCAAGATGAATTGCCTACTAGTGAAATTCAACATCAATATGATCCCTTGATGATTGTGGTTATCATAAATGACACTGCTATAAGACGAACACTGGTAGATAATGGCTCTGCCCTTAATGTGTGTAGCATTGATCTATTGCATAAGATGAATGTGGATACATCCCTTATTGAGCCTGACTCTCGTCCCATTCGAGGCTTTGATAATGTGGCTAAGTCTTCATTAGGTATTATCACCTTACCCATCACAGTGGGACCGGTTACTTTGCCTACTCCTATCCATGTTATGTTGGGAAATCTAGCATACAACTTGTTATTAGGGAGACCTTGGATTCACAGTATGCAAGCTGTCCCCTCTACATTGCATAGACAAGTTAAATTTATTTATAATAATAAGACATATACCTTGATAGGTGATACTAATTTTCAAGCTCGTTTGCAAACATCTACTTCCAAAGGGAGTTCTTCTAAGCCTTCCTCTTCTAGTGATGACTCGTTAAACAAGATACCTATGGATGAATCATCACCCTCTGATAATCAAAATTCTTTGGATGAGTCTAAAGTTCTTGAAGAAGATTCTTCTCAACTTGAATCTACACATGAAAAGGCTTTTGATCCTGAGAAGGTTCTCGCAGAAGACGATTGGGGATCTCTTGATTTCAATCCCACCTTTGTAGGTGAGTATAGGGTTCCTCCTAGAGAGCTTAAAGTTAAAAAGAAGGAAGAAACTAGAGATCAATCAGTCTTACCTGAACCTATGAACAATAATTTTGTGGCTGCTTCTCAAACTTCTTCTGCTCACACCTCTAATTCTTAAGAATTTGATTCTTTGTCTTATGAAAAACCAACTTTTCTTTCTGAAATGGCTAATCGTTATGGTCGTGGTTTTCATATTTTGGCTAAGAGTGGCTATAGTGGAAATGGTTGTGGCACAAATGAACAAGGAATTAAAGTTCCTTTAGAACATAACATACATGAATATTCATTTGGACTTGGATATAATCTTTATAAGCCCACTAAAGCATCTAAAAGACCATCTCTCAATGTGAATGCTACATTTAGTAGTGATGATGATCTCACTTCAACTAAATCATCTTCTACTTCTATCAACTCTCATTCCCCTCATAAGGAAATCTTGGTGATGAAGAAATATCTTTATGACTCCCTTCAAATTTCTAAATCCACTTATGAATCTTTATCTCCTATTCATCACAAAGTCCTTTCCTCCAAGGATAAGGCTCTAATAAATTACACTCATCCCTCTTCTAAGATTTCTTGTGACTTTTCTTCTTCAATTTTTATCATTTTATACATGTTTTTGATCTCACTTATAGTTGAGCATTTAGCATGTCATATTCAAATACCTCATTCAATCTATCATGTCTTTAAATAACATTCATGGTTGTTATGTTGCTCATCATTATGTGACATTGGTAGCTCATTTACTGGGGGCTCATTGTCATTCATGATGGTACAATTTAAAGTGCAATCATATTTTTGAAGCAACATAATAGCCTAATTTTCTATGTTATCTCTTGTTCCTATGGGGACAAGAGTGATTTCATACATCTCTTCTTTTTATGATTAAAATTTCCCTTTGGGGTAATAGTGTGGAAATATTGATCATCTTTTCTTTAGAATCCTCTTTTCCTAGATATGGGAGAAGATGTGTATTCTCTTTCTTACCTTACCCACTTCTTGTGAGGAGCATTTTACATACACTAATGTCTTGCTTGCATGAACTCATGTGGGTATGTAGTACATTTTGCTTATGTCTAAATCTCTCCCTAGAAGATTGTGTAAGTCCTTCTCATTGACCTTATCCTTGGGAGGCAATGATCTTTCCTTATTTTTATCTAAGGATACACTTTTTCCTATTTCCTGGATGGTGTGAACTTTATTACTTGATGTTATTCCTTGTATGCATTTGTTGTTGTTTGTTCAAGGATTCTCTCTTACAAGAGGTGTAAGTCCTTGACTACAACCTCTTTTGCACTTGGTAAAATACATCCATAATGAATTCACTCTCCCAGTTGGGTTAAAAAGAGCGTCATCCTTCATTAAGAATCACTTTCACCTCGCAAAAGAAGGAAGTATTGCATTCTTATTCTCTTCTTTGTCTTATTCTAGAAGGTGTTATATTTGTCTAAGACAATTCCTCTCGGGGATAGGTGTCTTTTGTACAAAGATCTCTTCTCCTCTAAGTATCTCCTTTACACATACTACAAGATATCCCTTTTCAACTATCTTATCCTTGCTTAAAGAGTGTAAAACTCTCTTTCTTGGATCTATGACATTGTTGCATTTTTGGGGTATCTTCTTTTGTGATGAAGGTAGGTATCCTTGTTCTACTTTTCTTATGACATAAACATTACACTTTTTGAGAAATGGGTCATTCTCGGAACCAGAGCACAGACTCTTAGAGCGAGATGTCTCCATTTTTCTTTTGTTCAAGCTGATTATTCTCGGAACCAGAGCACAGACTCTTAGAGAGAGATGTCACACTTTTGTACTATACATATACAGGTTGTAGCATACTCGGGCATAGACTCCTATGAGGTGCTTCTAACCTCACTTACACACACATGCACGAGGTTGAGTGGAACTAGTGGCATAAGGCTAGATTTTCTCACTCTCCTCCCTTACATGGATCACCTAGACAGACTCTAGGGGCTAGTTTTCCATGTCCTTTTTCCCATGGATCACCTAGACAAGATCTAGGGGCGAGAAGTCCATGTTTTCTCTCTCACTATTCTTCTCATGGATCACCAATGTGTGTATTCATGCTTTTTTCCTTTCTTTTCTTCTCTTTGCATGTTGTTTCCATTTACATCCTTCATCTTGTGTTAGAGAACTCCCAAATCCTCACACTCTTTGTTGTGTTGGAATTGAGATTTAGTCCTCTTTCTTACCAACTGATTCTCCCTTAGTTTTTGATCTCATATCAAATCTTCTTGTGAGCATTTGTCATCAATATTCTTTAACAATTCGAAGTGGTAAACATGATACCCTGTTTCAACTCACTAAAATTAGCAAGCCGAAACAGGGGGGGCATATAGCTACCCTTGAATTTTCATCACCTTCCTTAGTAAGCATTAGGTGATTTTGTGATCTAATGTGTGTTTTGTAGGGTACGGTTCCTAACTGTGTACTGCAGATACCGCTGGGGGCTTCGTTCGACAGACTTATGGATATATCCTTTTTCAAATAATGTTTACTATTCTATACTTTAGCTTGCATATGCACATAGTGTTCATATGACCGCTAAAGTGGGGGCTAAATGTAGCGTTGTAAATTGTACGCACTTGCTAGGGTGGCACAATTTCACACCTAGTTTAGCACCCGCCTTGGCGCATTTTGTATTTTGCATTGCATTTCCCCTTTAGCACTTAATTAATCAAATTAATTAGGTCTAAGGTTCTATTTCATCATTTTCCATATCATAAAGTTGGGCCCTTTCATTAAAGTGTGCCCTTTTCATTTTATTCCTCCTATACATCATTTAATCAAAAACCCTAATTAGGTCCTATTTTGAACTTTGGGGGCTTGATTTCAGGGTCAAAACATCTCGAAATCACCTGTAACTTTGGGATTCACTCTAAAATCATCATATCCGACGGCCCTGAAAATTTGGTGAAAAGTTGTCGGGACCACGGCGCCCGGTGTGCACACAATCCCGGACATTTTTCCTGAAATTTTAGGAGCGCGATCCAATCATAAAATAAAGCTTAACCCCAAGAAATTGGTGGGAAATTCAATCTCTAGGTCGGCCAAAAGTTGAAATTAAGACCTAGGGTTTCATATATAAGAGCTCTCTTTCTTCATTTGAAAGGATCGGGAATTTTGGCTTTCAAGGACCTTCTATGCAGCGAAAGAGCGGATCTTTGAAGACTTCAATAACATTAAACATCCATCCATCAAGCATTCATCAATTTCATTCATTTAGGGCTTTGAAGGCATTGAAGAGCAATAAGGGATCACCGACTGAAGATTGGCTTGTACCCCTCCCTTGGGGTTGGGTATGATTTCATGTTGTTTTCATGTCTTTGCATAAGCCTCATTATATCATTTGTATTCATGCTTTAGATCACTTTTCATCTTGATTTGGAGCATTTACATTATCATTTACAAGAAATT
This sequence comes from Cryptomeria japonica, assembly GCF_030272615.1. Taxonomy (NCBI): domain Eukaryota; kingdom Viridiplantae; phylum Streptophyta; class Pinopsida; order Cupressales; family Cupressaceae; genus Cryptomeria; species Cryptomeria japonica. The sequence continues at coordinate 458,192,225 of NC_081410.1, read as the reverse complement.
AGGGTTTACTTTCTAGGTTGCTCTAGTTTGCTTACTTGCATTTTAGGATCTTGCACACACACAAGGTCTGCACACACAATACTTTTTACAATACAACTTGGCTATTCGTGGAGGTGGAAATCACCGAAGCAGGGGTTTGACTAAGGCAAAACCCTATATAGCCGCCCACCATACCCTTTTCAAATATAAGTGCAGGTTTCAGGATTCAGACGACGCCGCAAGTTGCAGATCCGGGAAAAGCAGGCCGAGACAGCACTCCACACCAAGTTTCAGAGCAAAAGACCAGGACAGGGGCATGGGGCACCCTGGTCCTACCAGGATAGGGGCACTAGGCGCCTTGGTCCTACCAGGATAGGGGCACTGGGCGCCCTGGTCCCTGGGACAAGGGCGCTGGGCGCCCTGGTCCCTCTGTCAGACAGTAGTTTTCAGCATTTTTGACAGCTTTCTAGGTTGCAAAACAGCAATTTCCGGAGCAGTTTCAGGGGTAGAATCAGGACAATGGCGCCCGCGCCCCCGTCCCGAACATTTTCACTTAGATTTTGACTTCGGGTATGCATTTGCATTCTTGTCTTATTCTTGTGTTTATAGCTTTCCATAGTTTAAGTTCAATTCTACATCCTTGTTATTAGTTCATGCTTGCACTTTGGGGTTGGGAATTGAACTTGCATCATTTTATCTTTCAATTGCAACAAAGGAATAGAAATCCTAATAGGTAGCCCGTGGCTCTCTCTTCAACAAAAAGAAGTAGCCAATTGTGTGATACCTCTAGGCTCTTTCGTATTCCACAAGTGTGTGATTGAAAGTGAGATTAGGGCATGTTTGCTTAGTGTCACTTTTTCCCCCACACAATTTCCAACGCAAAGACTTTTGCCAAGGTGTCCCTTTGATCTTGGGGAACACTCTTCTTGATAAACATATCACTCCAAGGGTCAATAGCTCTTAGACACAAGTCAATTGCTACATTGGGTGCTACCTGGTAAGGAGCTTGTAACCTCTTGAATGTCATTTGAAAGATAGTATTAAAATTTTTTAAAGGCTCATTTGATGACTTCTTAAGAGAGGCGAATTGATGGTATAGTGTTTCGGGATCTATATACACTCGGAATTGATCAATGAAAGCTTTCTCTAAGACATCCCAACCAATGATGGAATTTGTCGCTAGGGTTAAATAATAATTATATTCATTCTCCCCAAGTGAATATGGGAAGAGTCTACATACTACATCTTAGTGTTCAATGTTGTTACGAACGACTACATATTTGAATGCTTCAATATGCTCATCAGTCGTCCTACCCCCCAAATAATAGAATTTGCTACAAAATTTATCTAGGTTTCTGGGTAGGTCATGTATACCACCTGGTATATCTCCTAGTGGTGTGTGGTCTTGGTTAAAATAGGCCATTGAAGGTGGTGATGGTGGACATTGAGTCACAAAAGGTGCAACGGCGGGCTGAGGACTAGGGATCATTTGATCTTCTACATTGAGTATGGATGACTGCACTGGTGAGGTTGTTGAGGGTTGTCTCTTAGCTTTGTTCATCTTTATCCTAGAGGCAGGTCCTAACTCTACTAATTCAGATGGTGAAGAACTACTCCTAAGGACTCTATGGAATCTCGAGAGAGAGAGAGAGAAAGAGGATATACGATCCAGCTTAGTACCTCAATCCCCTGGTTGAGGAGGTGGTTGTGGATTTTCCTGTGGATTTACTAGCGGATTAAGTTGTCTTTGTGCCTCTTCTTCTATACATATAGCCTTTTGTCTTTTGTTGTCCAAGACTAGTCATGCTCTTAACCAATTATTATAATCTCTTGTACTGTCCCAATCAAGATCGTATAGTTGGGTAAGAATGTCGTATTGCTCGTAGTTGAGGTTAGGTTGGGTAAAGGGTAGTAGTACGTCTCCTGGAAGTACCATATATGGTTAGCCAATGAGGGGACTAGTATAGGGCCATCCTTCTAGCGCTAGTTTCTATTGACGACTGATTTGACACACCCGCCATCTATCAGCTAGCCAATATGAACACTCACCACCTCTCCTGAAAAGCAATAAGTTTGGAAAAACTCACTACTCCAAGGTCACTATAGTTGGGTCATGACGGTGATGGGAATCCCAATAGTTGATGTGGTTGTACCTATTAAGGGGCCTGGTGGTTGAAACTAAATCATGTTGATCGTTAATGGCTTAACTTCCTCATTTTTTTGTATTTTTACGATTTAAGATTCTCTAAAAAATAAATTGCGAAGAGTAAAGGAAACTAGAAAACAACAATGAAACCAAATCAATAAAAACTTAACAAGATACTCAATTAAGTCTGTGCAATCCAAAAATTATCAGATATTATCCAGATTAGCATTCAACAATGGACCTCCAATAAACCTGCAAAATTGTCAACTTCACTGACTTATGGAAATAAAATCACCAATAATATCATCTACCACAATAATTATCATACACCACTTACGTGCGCAATATGATTCATAAAGCAATAAACTGATGATCAAACCATGTTGCTAATTCTAAATAATAGATGTTACTAGATCACAAAGAATAACTTTATAGAATATATGCATAGATCAAGCAATCTACAAGTTGTTTCTTGTATTAATTTAAAATAATGTGTAACAAAAAAAGACTCAAGTTCATAACAATCTGCAAAATAATCTAAAATTTCTAAGTGGGCCACAAATCATCAATTTAGGGACCCTTACAAATGAATCCAAATTCTCAACTTATAGAGTATCCTGCCCTATTATTTAGGAAATATATCTAACCTAAATTAAGAACTCAAAACTAGGAGTTGTAGTTAACTTGCAAGTTTTTGCCTTTATACTCTAGTTAACTACTACGAAATGAAGGTTGTATGAGCACTATGAAGACCATGTTGTGTGAGACAAGCTTTCGTAGTCATGCAGAATTTTTCTCAAAACTGGAACATGAGTCTAAGCTACAGCTGAAATACAAAATTGGAAGTCATGAAAGAATTCCTTCTATCTTTAGCATCTATATGTTTATCTTTCACTTCTTAATATAAGATTTATAATTATTAATAATGCATGCAACTTCTTAAACAGGAGCGTTAGCTACATGCTTGATTCTAAATGTTTACTTCTTTGAAACTTCCTCTGCATGCTTCTTTCCCTTATCTAACTCCCCTATTGTTTCTACCACTTCTTGACATTGGGTAATTGGGTATGTGTATTTGTCCATCAATGTGATATCAAATTGAGCTGGAGGCCCTAAATGTTGGGCCTCATATGCGTCCCACTGATTCAATACTTTCTCTTCCTCGATGACCCCTATACTGGTTAACCCCAACCCAAAAGCTCCAAGCAAATTCTTTACAAAATTCTCATATTTTAAAATTTCCCTAAGGAGAGGGACTCGGATCTCTGCCACATCCTTCACATACTGTTGAAGCATTTCAATCTTCAGTTCCAAAATGTATGCATTAGATTGCAAGTTCTTAAAGCTACCTCCTCCTTAGAGGTCTTCCTTCATTATTACCTCTTCTCCTAAATGCAAAACTTTATTCAAAATTTGGAACTGTTTATTAAAAATGTTTTGTTTTCATTTCCATTGCGTAGAACAAGAAGCTAATGTTTTGCCTTCTTGTATTGCCTCTCAGTATACCCTTATAGTATCCTACAAAAATAACCTAATCTTGGCAACATTTATCTGAGCCCATGATTTAGCTGCAGCAACCACCTCTCTCACCTACATTAATGCTTTTACTTCTCCCTTTGGTAATGATGAGGTTGAAGGTAGCTTGGCAGTCCTACAAGAGTCTAGAGGTTTACTCATCTCTACTAGAAACTACTTATATTTCCTTAGTTGTTCTTTAAGCTCTATGTTGGAGGTATGCTCCTTTTCCACGCGCCCCCTGACAATAATGGTGGCTAGTTCTAAAGTGTCTAACTCTCCCCACTTTGTTTGCTTACCCAAGTTTACTTGGGATACTTGGTATTTGGGAGAGGCTTGACCTTCAGTCTGGAGTGGAATCACCACATCTGCAACCACTTCACTGGAACTTGTTTTTGACAAATGATGTACAATCTTTGATTTCTTGACCTTTTGGGGCTCCTCTGTGATTACCTGTTGCAATGTCACCTTAGGCAGATCTACCTTTCTCTTCTTCTTCTCAAAATTAAATTCAAGCCATTGTGGTATATCTTTATCTTTGTCACCTTAATGTGACACTAAGTCGGTAGTTACAATTTGAACATGTGATTGTTCCTTTGCTTCATCCCTCTCTTCCGCATCTATCTGTTTAGGATCTTGAGGTGAAGCAACTTGGCAGGCTAGATTAGTTTGGAGAGCAATATTAACATTCAGTTGTTGTTTCCTGTGCAACTCTCCCAACTTATCACTGACCTCTTTGTTGAACATCCTCTCTTCCTCATCCACTTATGTCCCACCTTTCTCGATAGCTATGTCCTTAAGGAGGTCTTCTTGATCTTGAGGGGTTAAGACTAATCTTTCATTTAGCAAATGTTCCACCTCATCTCCTTCTTTCTCCCCTCAAAGTGATTGTTGTTCCTTAGGTTGTTCCTCTTCTTGGTCTGAGTCTGATTCAACATTCTTGATAATTACCTCCTTAGTGGTAGACCTAAATAATTACATCCCAAGCTACCCTATGGTTGTATCAACTGATGGTGGTATAGGGGCATTGGTAACTAGAACTTGTGCTACAATTGTTGGAGGAGGTTGAGTGGGAACATTTTCATCTATTTCTATTCCTTCTTCTTTCTCTTGATCACATTCTCCTGTAGCCTGCAATATAGTTGTCCTTGGCAGAAGGACTTCAGTGAGTGACATTGCTCCTAATCCATCTGTTACCCCCAGGTCTGTAGCCTTTTTCAACAACTTGGACTTCCTCATATTTTCCTTAAGTTTTCTCATTAGATCTTCAGTGCTATCTTGGGGCCCCGCTTCTTCATCGAGGTCAATAGATGTATTCTTTCTTGAGCTTGATCTTGTCTTTCGAGCATACTCCTTATAACCCCTTGACTAGGGTACCCCTGAGGTAGACTATAGTTCTTATAGCTATCTCCTTCTAAGAGGTCCTCCTTCATTATTACCTCTTCTCCTAAATGAAAAACTTTATTCAAAATTTGGAACTGTTTATTAAAAATGTTTAGTTTTTGTTCACATTGCGTAGAACAAGAAGCTAATGTTCCACCTGCTTGAACTTCCTCTCGGTATACCCTTATAGTATCTGGCAAAAATAACCTAATATTGGTAGAATTTATTTGAGCCCATGATTTAGCTGTAACAGCCACCTGGCTCACCTCCATTAATTCTTTTCTTTCTCCCTCTGGTAGTGATGAGGTTGAAGGTAGGTTGTCAGTCCTATAAGGTTCTAGAGGTTTACTCATCTCTACTAGAAATTTCTTATATTTCCAAAGTTGTGCTTTAAGCTCTATATTGGAGGTATGCTCCTTTTCCACACACCCCCTGACAACACGGGTGGCTAGTTCTAAAGTGTCTAACTCTCATCACTTTTTTTCTTACCCAAGTTTACTTTGGATACTTAGTATTCAGGAGAGTCTTGACCTTCAGTCTGGAGTGGAACTGCCACATTTGCAACCACTTCATAGGAATTTTTTCTTGACAAATGATGTATAATCTTTGTTTTGTTGACCTTTTGGGGCTCCTCCGTGATTACTTGTTGTGTAGGGGAAAAAGCGAGACTAGGTTAACATGCCCTAATCCTACCTTTTGACACACATTACGGAATACGAAAGAGCCTAGAGGTATCACACAATTGGCTACTTCTTCTTGTGAAAGAGAGAGCCATGAGCTACCTATTAGGATTTCTATTCCTTTGTTGAAATTGGAAGATCAAATGATGCAAGTTCAATTCCTAACCCCAAAATGCAAGTATGAACTAATGACAAAGTTACAGAATTGAACTTAAATGATGGAAAGCTGTAAACACAAGGACAAGACAAGAATGTAAATGCGTACCCGGAGTTAAAATCTGACTGAAAATGTTCGGGACGAGGGCGCAGGCGCCACTGTCCTAATTCTGCCCCTGAAACTGCTCCGGAAACTGTTGTTTTGCAAAGCTGTCAAAAATGCTGAAAGCTGCTGTCAAGAGGACTAGGGCGCCCAGCGCCCCTGTCCTGGTCTTCTGCTCTGAGATTTGGTGTGAAGTTCGGTCTCCGTCTGCTTCATCCGGATCTATAACTTGCGGCGTCGTCCGAATTCCGAAACCTGTACTTATATCTGAAAAGGTGTTTGGGCGGCTATATAGGGTTTTGCCTTAGTCAAACCCCCGCTTCGGTGATTTCCACCTCCACGAATAGCCAAGTTGTATTGTAAAATGTATTGTGTGTGCAGACCTAGTGTGTGTGCAAGGTCCTTAAATGCAAGAAAGCAAACTAGAGCAACCTAGAAAGTAAACCCTAATTGCTTGTAAATGATAATGTAAATGCTCTAAATCAAGATGCAAAGTGATCTAAAGCATGAATAAAGGATATATTGAATCTTATGCAAAGACATGAAAACAACATGAAATCATACCCAACCCCCAAGGGAGGAGTACAAGCCAATCTTCAGTCGGTAATCTCCTATTGTTCTTCAATGTCTTCCAAGCCCTAAATGAATGAAATTGATGAATGCTTGATGGATGGATGTTGAATGTTATTTAAGTCTTCAAAGATCTACTCTTTCGCTGCATATGAGGTTCTTGAAAGCCAAAATTCTCATTCTTTCAAATGAAGAAAGAGAGCTCTTATATATGAAACCCTAGGTCTTAATTTTGACTTTTGGCCGACCTAGAGATTGAATATCCCACCAATTTCTTGGGGTTAAGCTTTATTTTATGATTGGATCACGCTCCTAAAATTTCGGGAAAAATGTCTGGGACCATGTGCACTCCGGGCGCCATGGTCCTCTCTGGGTGCCATGGTCCCGACAACTTTTCACCAAATCTTCAGGGTCGTCGGATATGATGATTTTAGAGAGAATCCCAAAGTTACAGGTGATTTCGAGATGTTTTGACCCCCGAAATCAAGCCCCCAAGTTCAAAATAGGACCTAATTAGGGTTTTCGATTAAATGATGTATAGGAGGAATAAAATGAAAAGGGCACACTTTAATGAAAGGGCCCAACTTTATGATGTGGGAGATGATAGAATAGAACCTTAGACCTAATTAATTTGATTAATTAAGTGCTAAAGGGGAAATGCAATGCAAAATGCAAAATGTGCCAAGGCGGGTGCTAAACTAGGTGCAAAATTGTACCACCCTAGCAAGTGCGTACAATTTACGAAGCTACATGCAGCCCCCACTTTAGCGGTCATATGAACACTACGTGCATATGCAAGCTAAAGTACAGAAAAGTAAACATTATTTGAAAAAGGATATATCCATAAGTCTGTCGAACGAAGCCCCCAGCGGTATCTGCAGTACACAGTTAGGAACCGCACCCTACAAAACACACATTAGATCACAAAATCACCTAATGCTTACTAAGGAAAGTGATGAAAATTCGAGGGTAGCTATATGCCCCCCCTCTGTTTCGGCTTGCTAATTTTAGTGAGTTGAAACAGGGTATCATGTTTACCACTTCAAATTGTTAAAGAATATTGATGACAAATGCTCACAAGAAGATTTGATATGAGATCAAAAACTAATGGAGAATCATTTGGTAAGAAAGAGGACTAAATCTCAATTCCAACATAACAAAGAGTGTGAGGATTTGAGAGTTCTCTAACACAAGATGAAGGATGTAAATGGAAACAAATTGCAAAGAGAAGAAAAGAAAGGAAAAAAAAAAAACATGAATACACACATTGGTGATCCATGAGAAGAATAGTGAGAGAGAAAACATGGACTTCTCGCCCCTAGATCTTGTCTAGGTGATCCATGGGAAAAGGACATGGAAAACTAGCCCCTAGAGTCTGTCTAGGTGATCCATGTAAGGGAGGAGAGTGAGAAAGTCTAGCCTTATGTCGCTAGTTCCACTCAACCTCATGCATGTGTGTGTAAGGGAGGTTAGAAGCACCTCATAGGAGTCTATGCCCGAGTATGCTACAACCTGTATATGTATAGTACAAAAGCGTGACATCTCGCTCTAAGAGTCTGTGCTCTGGTTCCGAGAATAATCACCTTGCATAAAAGAAAAATGGAGACATTTCTCTCTAAGAGTCTGTGCTCTGGTTCCGAGAATGACCCATTGCCCAAAAAGTGTAATGTTTATGTCATAAGAAAAGTAGAACAAGGATACCTACCTTCATCACAAAAGAAGATACCCCAAAAATGCAACAATGTCATAGATCCAAGCAAGAGAGTTTTGCACTCTTTAAGCAAAGATAAGATAGTTGAAAAGGGATATCTTGTAGTATGTATAAAGGAGATCCTTAGAGGAGAAGAGATATTTGTACAAAAGACACCTATCCCCGAGAGGAATTGTCTTAGACAAATATAACACCTTCTAGAATAAGACAAAGAAGAGAATAAGAATGCAATACTTCCTTCTTTTGCGAGGTGAAAGTGATTCTTAATGAAGGATGACGCTCTTTTTAACCCAATTAGGAGAGTGAATTCATTATGGATGTATTTTACCAAGTGAAAAAGAGGTTGTAGTCAAGGACCTACACCTCTTGTAAGAGAGAATCCTTGAACAAACAACAACAAATGCATACAAGGAATAACATCAAGTAATAAAGTTCACACCGTCCACGAAATAGGAAAAAAGTGGATCCTTAGATAAAAATAAAGAAAGATCATTGCCTCCCAAGGATAAGGACAATGAGAAGGACTTACACAATCTTCTAGGGAGAGATTTGGACATAAGCAAAAGAAGAGATGTATGAAATCACTCTTGTCCCCATAGGAACAAGAAAATTAGGCTATTATGTTGCTTCAAAAAAATATGATTGCACTTGAAATTGTACCATCATGAATGACAATGAGCCCCCAGTAAATGAGCTACCAATGTCACATAATGATGAGCAACATAATAGCCATTAATGTTATTTAAAGACATGATAGACTAAATGAGGTATTTGAATATGACATGTTAAATGCTCAACTATAAGTGAGATCAAAAACATGTATAAAAGGATAAAAATTGAAGAAGAAAAGTCATATGAAATCTTAGAAGAGGGATGAGTGTAATTTATTAGAGCCTTATCCCTAGAGGAAAGGACTTTATGATGAATAGGAGATAAAGATTCATAAGTGCATTTAGAAATTTGAGGGGATTCATAAAGAGATGCGTTCATTGCCAAGATTTCCTTATGAGGGGAATGAGAGTTGATAGAAGTAGAAGATGATTTAGTTGAAGTGAGATCATCATCACTACTAAATATAGCATTCACATTGAGAGATGGTCTTTTAGATGCTTTGGTACGTTTGCAGGGATTATAGCCAAGTCCAAAGGCATAATTGTGAAAATTAGTCTCTAGAGGAACTTTTATCCCTTGTTCATGAGTGCCACAACCATTTCCATGATACCCATGCTTAGCAAAAATGCGAAAACCACGACCATAACGATCAGCCATTTCAGGAAGGGAAGGTGGTTTTTCATAAGACAAAGAATCAAACTCTTCATAATTAGAGGTGTGAGGAGAAGAAGTTTGAGAAGCGGCCACAAAATTATTGCTCATAGGTTCAAGTAAGACTGATTGATCTCTAGTTTCTTCCTTCTTTTTACCTTTAAGATCTCTAGGAGGAACCCTATATTCACCTACAAAGGTGGGATTGAAATCAAGAGATCCCCAATCATCTTCTGCGAGAACCTTCTCAGGATCAAAAGCCTTTTCATGTGTAGATTCAAGTCGAGAAGGATCTTCTTCAGGAGCTTTAGACTCGTCCAAAGAATTTTGATTATCAGAGGGTAAGGATTCATCCATAGGTATCTTGTTTAAAGAGTCATCATTAGAAGAGGAAGATTTAGAAGAACTCCCTTTGGAAGTAGATGTTTGCAAACAAGCCTGAAGATTAGTATCATCTATCAAGGTATATGTCTTATTATTATAAATAAATTTAACTTGTCTATGCAAGGTAGAGGGGACAGCTTGCATACTGTGAATCCAAGGTCTCCCTAATAACAAGTTGTATGTTAGATTTCCCGACATAACATGGATAGGAGTAGGCAAAGTAACAGGTCCCACTGTGACGGGTAAGGCGATAATACCTAATGAAGACTTAGCCACATTATCAAAGCCTTGAATGGGACGAGAGTCAGGCTCAATAAGGGATGTATCCACATTCATCTTATGCAATAGATTAATGCTACACACATTAAGGCCAGAGCCATTATCTACCAGTGTTCGTCTTATAGCAGTGTCATTTATGATAACCACAATCATCAAGGGATCATATTGTTGTTGAATTTCACTAGTAGGCAACTCATCTTGGGTAAACACAATTTGAGCTTTAGGATTCATCACAGAGTTAACCAAAGACACTATATTACTAGATGTATTAGGTGGAGGAACATTCAACTCTTTCAAGGCGTCTTGTAACATTCCATGATGAGCAGAAGAAGTTTGGATCAAATCCCAAAGGGATATCTTAGCAGGGGTAGTTTTAAGTTGTTCTATGAGATCATAGTCCTTACTAAGCATTTGTGAAATATGAGGAGCTTGAGGAAGAATAGGTTGGGAAGGAGGAAGCGAAGTGGGGATAACTGGAGGAGGATTAGGTTGCGTATTGTTTCTTGTGTTATAGGTATGGGCAACCGCATGATAACTCTCTCTAGTCAGTTGCTTAGCATACTCATAAGGGCTCTTAGTAGAATAACCTCCTTGCATAGTAATAATAGGTTTCTTAGGCATGCAAAAAGAATCATTAGCATAACCACCTTGAACCACTAAGATAGGCTTATTTAAAGGTTGAGAATTTTGAGAAGGACAAGCACCTTGGACAGTGAAGAGAGGTTTGTTAGGTGTCTCATTCACATGTATCAAATTGATTGAGGATGGTTTAGAGGAATGAACAAAAGTGTTGGAAGAATTATTGATAGTCTTCTCTTGCACTAAAATCTTATCACGGATCAAATCAATTTTAGGAGAGAGACAAGGGATAGGCATTGATGCTCTAGTAGGAAGAGTAATACTAGGAAAGGTCATATCATCCTTTATCATCACAGGATCTACATGGGGAATAAACTCTCTAGGAGAAGGATCAACACTACTCTCTAAAGTCTCACTTTTGAGAGGAATATCTTTGAAAGAAATGTTAACCATCTTGCTTTGAACTAGGGTTTCCTTATGAGTAGAACCAAGTTGAGGAGAGGGAGATGCTTTATTTTTAGAGGGAGAATAATTGAGATTCAAGGAAGGGGAGAAACTATCAAGGGAGTTTCCAATCTTGATTTCATCCCCTTTGGCTAGGGGTAGAGAATAATCTATACCTTCTTCTAATGGTTCATCCCAAATGGTGAGGTTGTTGAAAGGAATGTTTGAAGTATTGTCAATTTTCAGAGAGGAGATAACATTGTTTATTAATTCCTCATCCTTAGGAGGGAGAGCATCAATAGATGTGTTAAACTCATCCTCTTTCCTCAAAATATGTTCAATATGATCTTTAGGGGAGAGAGAATTAAGGAAATTGCTTATTATTTCATCTTCTTTCTCTAAGGGATGCTTATGGGTAAGACCAACTTTAGGAGAAGGGTAAGCATTTATCATTAATTCATCATCTCTAGTGGGAATTTTGTTGGAAAAGGGAAGGCCATCGCTAGGAAATGTAGGGATAATGTCATCTTCTTGCACAAAAGGATCCTCATGAAGGGAGTGTTTTTTAGGAGACACAAAGGCATCAAGGGCATCATTCAACAAAGCATGATCATATCTATTAAAAGGTTTATCTTTTGATTCAAAAGGAGATATCTCTTCATAGAGGGGATCATTGAAAACAACCATGTTACTAGATTTAGTGGAAGAGCTGATAGGAATGTACCCTTGAGAGGAATCATTCGACTTATCTTTCTCATCACAACGAAATGGCATAGTAACAATGTTTATGAGTTTTTGGTAAAATGAAGGTTTGGTATATTTAGGTTTCAAAAATTCATCTAAAGCTTCATCTAACTCATAATCATCACAAATATGAACATCTTGCAAATAAAAATCTGACATTTTGAAATTGCATAAAATTTTAAACACACAATGCAAAGAAACACACTTTTTTTTTTTCTTTTTTTTAATGAAAATGAAATGAAAACACACTAAATCTAGATCTAGATCTAACAAATGCAATGCAAGAGGAAGCAATGATAGATTTCACGTCGGGTTCACCAAAATGTGTAGGGGAAAAAGCGAGACTAGGTTAACATGCCCTAATCCTACCTTTTGACACACATTACGGAATACGAAAGAGCCTAGAGGTAGCACACAATTGGCTACTTCTTCTTGTGAAAGAGAGAGCCGCGGGCTACCTATTAGGATTTCTATTCCTTTGTTGAAATTGGAAGATCAAATGATGCAAGTTCAATTCCTAACCCCAAAATGCAAGTATGAACTAATGACAAGATTACAGAATTGAACTTAAATAATGGAAAGTTGTAAACACAAGGACAAGACAAGAATGTAAATGCGTACCCGGAGTTAAAATCTGACTGAAAATGTTCGGGACGAGGGCGCAGGCGCCACTGTCCTGATTCTACCCCTGAAACTGCTCCGGAAACTGTTGTTTTGCAAAGCTGTCAAAAATGCTGAAAGCTGCTGTCAGGAGGACCAGGGTGCCCAGCGCCCCTGTCCCAAGGACCAGGGCACCCAGCGCCCCTGTCCTGGTAGGACCAGGGCGCCCCACGCCCCTGTCCTGGTCTTCTGCTCTGAGATTTGGTGTGAAGTTCGGTCTCCATCTACTTCGTCCGGATCTATAACTTGCGGCATCGTCCGAATTCTGAAACCTGCACTTATATCTGAAAAGGTGTTTGGGCAGCTATATAGGGTTTTGCCTTAGTCAAACCCCCGCTTCGGTGATTTCCACCTCCACGAATAGCCAAGTTGTATTGTAAAATGTATTGTGTGTGTAGACCTAGTGTGTGTGCAAGGTCCTTAAATGCAAGAAAGCAAACTAGAGCAACCTAGAAAGTAAACCCTAATTGCTTGTAAATGATAATGTAAATGCTCTAAATCAAGATGCAAAGTGATCTAAAGCATGAGTAAAGGATATATTGAAGCTTATGCAAAGACATGAAAACAACATGAAATCATACCCAACCCCCAAGGGAGGAGTACAAGCCAATCTTCAGTCGGTAATCTCCTATTGTTCTTCAATGTCTTCCAAGCCCTAAATGAATGAAATTGATGAATGCTTGATGGATGGATTTTGAATGTTATTGAATTCTTCAAAGATCTGCTCTTTCGCTGCATATGAGGTTCTTGAAAGCCAAAATTCTCGTTCTTTCAAATGAAGAAAGAGAGCTCTTATATATGAAACCCTAGGTCTTAATTTTGACTTTTGGCCGACCTAGAGATTGAATATCCCACCAATTTCTTGGGGTTAAGCTTTATTTTATGATTGGATCACGCTCCTAAGATTTCGGGAAAAATGTCCGGGACCATGTGCACTCCGGGTGCCATGGTCCTCTCCGGGCGCCATGGTCCCGACAACTTTTCACCAAATTTTCAGGGTCGTCGGATATGATGATTTTAGAGAGAATCCCAAAGTTACAGGGGATTTCGAGATGTTTTGACCCCCGAAATCAAGCCCCCAAGTTCAAAATAGGACCTAATTAGGGTTTTCGATTAAATGATGTATAGGAGGAATAAAATGAAAAGGGCACACTTTAATGAAAGGGCCCAACTTTATGATGTGGGAGATGATAGAATAGATTCTTAGACCTAATTAATTTGATTAATTAAGTGCTAAAGGGGAAATGCAATGCAAAATGCAAAATGTGCCAAGGCGGGTGCTAAACTAGGTGCGAAATTGTACCACCCTAGCAAGTGCGTACAATTTATGATGCTACACTTGTTGCAATGTCACCTTGGGCAGCTCTACCTTTCTCTTCTTCTTCTTCTCAAAAGTAAATTCAAGCCACTATTGTATATCTTTATCTTTGTCACCTTGATGTGACATTGTGTCGGTAGTACAATATGAACATCTTCATGTTCCTCTACTTCATCCCTCTCTTTCTCATCTGTTTGTTTAGGATCTTGAGGTGAAGCAACTTGGTGGTCCATATTAGTTTGGAGAGCAATATTAACATTCAGCTATTGTTGCTTGTGCACCTCTCCCAGCTTATCACTAACCTCTTCATTGAACATCCTCTCTTCCTTATCCACTTCTATCCCACCTTGTCCAGCAGCTATGTTCTTAAGGAGGTCTTCTTGATCCTGAGGGGTTAAGACTAATCTTTCATTTAGCAAACCTTTTGCCTCATCTTGTTATTTCTCCCCTCCAAGCGACTATTCTTCCTTGGGTTGTTCCTCTTCCTGTTCTGAGTCTAATTCAACATTCTTGATAATTACCTCCTTAGTGGTAGACTTGAATCCCTGTATCCCAGGCTGTCCTATGATTGTATCAATTGATGGTGGTATGGGGGCGTTGGTAACTGTAACTTGTGTTGCAGCTATTGGAGGATGTTGAGTGGGCACATCTTCATCTATTTCTATTCCTTCTTCTTTCTCTTGAGCACCTTCTCCTACAGCCTACCCTACAGCTTTCCTTGGTGGAACGACGTCAACGAGTGGCACCACTCCTTATCCATTTTTTACCCCCAGGTCTGTAGCCTTTTTCAACAACTCAGACTTCCTCATATTTTCCTTAAGTTTTCTCATTAGATCTTTAGTACTATATTGGGGCCCCACTACTTCATTGGGGTCAATAGATGTATTCTTTCTTGAGCTTGATCTTGTCTTTCGAGCATACTCCTTATAACCCCTTGACTGAGGTACCCCTGAGGTAGACTCTTTTTGCTTCCCCTTTGAGGCACTCGACCTAACCCTTTGACTCAAACACTATTTAGTCATGTGGATAACTATTTGGGAGACTTTTTTTATATTTGCATCCTCATTTGCAAACCACCTTATTGGGGAGGGGGGGTTTTATCAATTTCTTTCTCTTTGTATGCGACGTCCAACAAGTCAACATCATCCCTCAGGTCTTTAGGGAGATTGGTTTCAATTTCAAACTCCCTTATTTGGGGTATTGATAACCTGTTGTAGTTTTTCTCTCTCACTTCAAAATTGACTTGGAGGCTTGCCCAAAAATCCTCCAATCTAGGCTTATGCCCCTCATATGCCTTAGGCATAGTTTGCATGAGTTTCCCATAGGGATCATAGAATTCCATAGCATAATCAAATTCTTTAAGATTCAAATCTTGGAGCTCTGGCTCTACCAACTTTTCCACCTATATCTTTAAGCAAGAGAAATACCCAATAGATACTGAAAAGTCAATCCCTATTTTGTGCTTGGATGATAGGAGGGATTGGAGGCCTAGCAGCTACCTAACATATTCTAGTAAGATGATCTGGTCATTACAGTACCTTGGCAGCAACAATGGGTTTTCTATAAACCCACTGACCCTTTTGTAGGTGGAGCGTGGGTTTTGGATAAAGCAACACCCCCACTCTTTAATGATAGCCATGGCCTCCAGGCTAATCTTCTATCTTGTATCTCCTATCAATTTAATAGTTACAAGAAAAAGGAAGGCATCATTGATCCTTTTAAAATGTTCCTTTGCATTGGTGAGGGGGAGTTGGGAATAATATTCCTATACCTTCTTCTGGCCTTCTTCATCCCCTAGTTGACCTTGAACCTGTAGGCTTAGAAATTTGCCAGCTCTTGTGGCCACCTAGATGACATAAGAGGTAAATAATAATTTCTTGGTCTGGTGGACCTCTTTCATCTATCTGCATATGTTTTCCAAAAGGATCTTAGGCTAGTCAAAATACTACTTCCCTACTAGGATGGTTGTCATGAATTGGAACATCCATGGGTGAAAGTGTTTGCAGTTGGGTCTGCCAAAGGCCTTGCTTAACATGATGATCAAGTCTCTCTGAGGCTCCTTAAAGTCTTCCCTCACTATCTTTGTGGCCTTTAGACATTTTTTCCTCTCTTTCTCCAACCAATTTTCATTCATGTGCCTCTTTTTTGAGGTCACATTGTTGTTCCATACCTTCAAGGCTTCCTCTTTAGTTGAGAGGAATATCTCATCTCTGGTTGAGATGCCAAACACAAATCCCAGCATATCAGGGGACAAATCTATCACTATTTTACCTTGTGCATTTGTGCATTTCCTGGTGTCAGGGTCATAGAATTGGGCAACTGTCATTATAAACTTCAGAGCCTGCACCGACTGTGGGAATATGGTAGCCTCTACTAAACCCGGTCTCTTTATCCTCCTCTGTGGGGCTTCCAACCTTGGTTTGTCATATTGGGTTTTAATGTCTTCAATTTTGATGTGCTTGATCTTAGTATCAGTAACCCATTTAATTTGATCATCCAACTTTGAAGCGTAAACTTGCCCTTGGTAATGGTACTTCATGGTTGTCAGAAGTCGAGCAATGTCCTTGCCTCTCTTGTTGGAAGTTGGGTCCATCTAATTGCTTGAATCTGCAAGAAGGAAACAAGTGTCAGTACTTTATACAAAACATAAAAACTTCATTTACCTCAAAACTCCAGGGTATCGGGGTTTCGAGATGGGTATTTCTCTTTTTAAAAACAAGGACCTCAAAACTCTGGGGTTCCGGGGTTCTGAGATAGGCAAGCTTGAAAAAAGTTCAAAACTCTGGGGTTCTAGGGTTCCGTGATGGGTAGGCATGAACAAAGTTTGGAACTCTGGGGTTTCGAGGTTCTAGGCTTGATGGATTGCAAATGGGTTCAGAACTCTGGGATTCTAGGATTCCACAGTAGATAGTTGAAGCACATCTCAGGACTCTTGGGTTCCGAGATAGATACAAAGATACCAAACAGGATTTTTAAAGACAACGGGCTCATAAGAACGGACCTCGGAACTCCAGGGTTCCAGGATCTATGGTATTTTTTCTTTAAAGGGAGGATCCAGAACTCTAGGATTATGGGGCTCTGGGTTCATCAAATGTAAGGCTCAATAATAACCTTAGAACTCTAGGGTTCCATGGTTTGGAAAAGCAACTAACCCAAAACTCTGGAGGTCTGGGGTTTTGGGGTCTAAACTAGGGAACGTGAGGAAAAAAAAGAAAACACAAAAACAAGAAAAGAAACAATAAAAACCCATGACAAGAAGAAGATCTAAACTACAAATGACAAGGAGGGCAAGAAAAATCACCAACCTCGTGAGAAAAATTTCCCAAGAAAGCCAAAGGATCTTGGAAGGACGGAGGCATGAAGTCGGGAGGGAAGAAAGAAAGAGCTCTAGAAGGTTGAATGCACAAATGAGCTTTAAAAAGTTTGCTATTCATATTTATACACCCCAAACCTTGTCTGTACGAACGCCTTAAACAGGACCTCAGGACTCCAGGGTTCCAGAGTTCTGGGGTCGATAGCAAAAAAACAAAGAACAAACACCTCACCGCGGGACTCCGGGGTTCCAAGGTGAGGGAGAACAAGCAAGAAAACAAGGATCAACCTCAGGAGTCTGTGGTTCCACAGTTCTAGGGTTGATGAACAAAAACAAGCAAATGAATAATCAACCTTGGGACTCTGGGGGTCTGGGGTTCCGGGGTTGACAAACAAAACACAATGTACCTCGAGACTCCAGGGATCCGGAGTTCTGAGGTAGACAACACCAAACACACCTCAAGACTCCGAAACTCTAGAGTTCTGAGGTGTGTAATACAAAACACAAGACAATGTACCACTTCGGGACTATGGGGCTCTGGGTTCCGAGGTAGGTGCACTAACAAGCACAAAGAGACCAACCTTGGGACTTCGGGGTTCCGAGGTGGACAAAGCAAAGAAACAAAAAGGAAAGATACCTCGGGACTCTGGAACTATGGGGTTCCGAGGTGAAAGAAGCAAAAACCAAAAGAAACAAAGAAACATAATGCAAAAAAAGGGGACCCATATTTTCAAGACAAGGAAACTAATGGGGGTTAGGTATGCATGGAATAACAAATGGCGACTATTTGGGAAAAATGACTCTAGGAAATTTAGAACTTCAAAATTTCTGGCTAACCCAATGCCTAAGGCTATTATCATTCAAAAGGATGTATAAGAGAAAAAGATGAGTGAACCAATGAACAAACAACCAAGTCCAGAAATGAACATGATTAACTCTTAAGTGTGTGCATATGATTTATTACTCCATCATTTTCAATAATGCAAATAAATAGATGAAACTGGGCCCAAGCTACATAGGTGAAGTAAACCAATGTGTTTCGTGCAAGGTCATCCTAGGCATAGCTTTGTTGCCAGTTAGGCATCTATAGCCTCGACAGAGATACCTTTGGTTCCCGTCAGGCAATGCTCCACTACCAGCCAGGTGTCCATAGCCCCGGTGGAGGTTACTTGAAACACCCATTTTAGTTGATTTAAGAGGATCATTTCTTTTCTTTCTTTTTTTTTTGAAAACATCATAGAATATAGAAGGACTTATTTCGTTTATAACCTTTTAAGAAACTTTTCAAATATTGAAGTTTGATTACTGGGTTGAGAACCACAGTGGATAACGTGAAACATCCTGACTTCTAATTTTTCACTTGAAAACCAATTCATTGATATCTTACAAAACTTTCTGATGTTATCTTAAAAAAGGAGAGTCTGAGTTTTGATGGAAGTAACTATGCTATATAGAAGAACTGAATGGAAGTGCACTTGAGATGTCTTGGTGAAAGTTACTGGAAGATTACAAAGAATGCCTATTCTACTCCTCGAAATGGACCGGTTATTGTTGATGAGATCAAGGAAGTTGAGCATAACATTAGAGTGAAGAAAGAATTGTTGAGTGCCATGACTAATTCAGAGATAACAAATGTGATGGGACTTCAGAACGCACTTGAGATATGGGAGAAGCTTGAAACCCTGTATGAAGGAGATAAACAAGTCAAAGTTGCTAAGTTGCAGAGCTTGAAAGGGAAATATGAGATGTTGAAGATGGGAGAAGATGAGAACATAAATACCTTTATGGCCAAGGTGAATGATCTTATCCTAGGTATTAGATGTTTTGGTGGAACCCTTGAAGAAGATGAAATTGTTGCTAAGGTGTTGAGATCTTTGCCTCCTTCTTACAAACATAAGGTAGCTTCTATTTATGAGATCTGGAGTGTGACTATAGTGACAAGAGATATGCTGGTTGGAAAGATTATTGCTTTTGAGCTAATCAAATTTGGTGAATCACATGGAAAGTCTGAGACAGCATTTAGAGAATCTATATCCAAAAAACAAAAATATGATCCTAAAAGTGTAGAATAGCAAGATATGAAAGAGAAAGGAGAGAGATGGAAAAGCAAGAAAGAGAACTAGATGAGCTTGAAGCATTGATGAGAAGAAGAAAATAAACCATCCACATAAATGAACACCATAACACATAGAATTTATATATGGAAAACCTCAATGAGGAAAAATCATGGTGGGATTTGTGACCCACAATATCAGTGCATCGACCATATGAAAAGCTATTACATATAATAGGGGCCTACACTTGCAGGAAGGCACACGGCCTAGAGTATACTTCTCATCACTAAAGAGCCTCACTAACTACAAGTTTTCTGCCAAAGTAAATTACTGAAAATGAACTCAAGAATGCATCTGCTATGCCAAATAGAGTTTCAGTTTTGGTTTTGCTCTGTACCAGTTCATAAACTTTGAACTGCTACTGGTATCTCTTCTCCTCCAAGAATGATTTCCAAGCTATCTATAGATCATTGCATGATATAGCATTCGCATACAAAATGATCTCTAGACATATATTTTGCATCATACAATTCTGCTATATTCTCCTATATCCACATATTTGATCTATTATATCACTTGCTAAAATAACCTAGCAGACTGACCTATATACCTATTACAAATGATATACCTTATGTCGGCTTACAATACATTTACAAAAATGTTGGCCTTGACAATAATAATTACAAAATGATTTAAGTAAATCCTCCTTGATGTCGGCTTCCAAAGAAGTATCGATGTCGG
Source organism: Cryptomeria japonica (assembly GCF_030272615.1). Taxonomy (NCBI): domain Eukaryota; kingdom Viridiplantae; phylum Streptophyta; class Pinopsida; order Cupressales; family Cupressaceae; genus Cryptomeria; species Cryptomeria japonica. The sequence goes on along the minus strand of NC_081410.1, from coordinate 458,172,203 downwards.
TGTCGATGCTGGTGTCGGTGTCGATGTCGGTGTCGGTGTCAGTGTCGGTGTCAGTGTTGGTGTCGATGTAGCCCTGAATGCTCCAAAGCTGGTATCTGCCATTATATTCTTTCTAGTGTTGTTTTATGAATTCCATCATATCTTGTTGCCATCAATGACAACAAAATGAATCCAATGAGTGTCAATTGCCAACAATCTCCCCCTTTGGCATTGATGGCAACACTCATGTGAAAAATGGATTCCCTATCGATATGCTCCCCCTGAGCTATATACTCCATCTGAAATGTGTTCCCTAATATTTTTCACATATGAACATAATCCCCCTTTGACATTAATGCCAAAGACCAGTGAAAGAATTGAAAGAATACAATAATACTGTTAGTTTCACTAGAGCTTAGTCATCTTCAAGATTTTCGGGTATGCCTTTTGCAATAACTGAAGATATGTATCCTAGCTAGATTTGAAAGTATCGGAAATAGATGCAAGTCCACTTAGTAAGTGGCCAAGTGTTTCTTTCTCTTGGATATCTACCGGTGTGGGTTTAGCTATCATATCCATGCACTCTTTCTTGTGAACACCCAATGAATCTAATCTCGGACTTACCAATCCTCTTAAATTTCTTTCTCTTCTCATGATTTTATCTCTCTCCTTATCAAAAGAAAAAATTTGGTTCTCCAAGGACAAATTTTGTCCATCAAAAGATGTGGTTAGTGTAGTCAATCCATCAAAAGAGTTAGCAATTTTAGCCATCTTATCATATAGCTCCTTCAATCTGCTATCTACATTAGCTGTAAGACTTTCTATGTTACAACACACTTTGTAGATATTTGTAGATTGTTTTAAACAAACCTCAATAGGGATAAGTTTGTCCTCAATTTTCTTCTTCCCTATTTCTATAAGCTGGTCAAAAGTTATTCTTTTTACTGTTGTGAAATTGTCCAAAGCTTGTCGATCTGCTATCTACCTCAGAGATTGAAAATTGTTGGATATGTTCTCTATTAGAGTCTTGAGCTTACCGGAAGCACTTGCTCCATATTCAATCTAATAGTCAGGTAATAATCTATGCAATATAGAGACTAATTGATCAATTAATCCTTTATCTACAATACCTTCCTTCAGTAATTTCTAAGTAGTCATCATTATTAATTCAGTTGGACTCAGCTTAGAGACTGATTTCTTCTCAACTTGTGAAGTGTCAATTGCCAAAACCTTTGTCAGGGAATCAGTTTTACCTGTCGGTATGGACTCAATGGTTTTTACCTTATCCATCTCAACCTCTATTGCACCGGTGGCTTCGCCAATTGGTGCAATGTCGATTACTATCGGTGGAGTATTATTCATAGAATTTCTAGTGTCTTGCACATTGCCGTGCTCAAAAATGGTTTGTGTTGGTATAGAATGTACACTCTCCTTAGCTGTCAGTGGTGTTTGAGTATCTATAGTTACTATCGGTTGTGTCAAAACTGGAGTTGAACTTCCCAAAATACCTTTCCCTTTTGTTATGTTAAGAATAGTGGAAGATGTTGCCCTTGCAAATTCTTCTTGAGATGTGAGAAAGTCTGGGTTTTTCTGAAATAATTTGGTCCATCCCTTACTTGTCTCATTTACCACCTCATTTACTCTCCCCATCATAAGGCTTATCTGTCAGGATTTACTACTGAAGATTGTCCTATTTGTAGTGTCTATACATATTTTTATTTCCTCATTATTTATAGTACCACACAATTCAAAAAGTGCTACTTCTTTGATCTCCTTATCTCTCTTGACAATGTCAAGTCTCCTAGCCTCAAGTTTATTATAGAAGGATAAAGGTATCTCCTCCAAAATTTCAATTAAGGATTTCTTATAGATGTCTATATACAACAAAATAGCCTCTTCTAATTCACTTTTCTCCTTCTCTTCTAAATCTTCATAATACTTTGATATATTTTTTAGTATTCCATCTTTTGTAATTTTATCAATAAGCTCAGCACAGGTCACTGTAGTCTTACCGGTTCTAGTATCATCACCCTTATGCTTTTTGCTTGTGATTGTCGGTGTGACTAGTTTCCTCTTCTGTATAGGCTTCCTTGTTGATGGTGGAGGTGCAATAGGCTTAGTTTCCTTTCTAAAAAGTCTCCTCCCAGGCTCTACCTTCTTCTTCTCTACTGGTGGTTTTACCACATTATTCCTTTGTACCCTTCTAAAAGCCAGAGGTTCATTATCCTCAGGATCAGGGTCAGAAGTGATAGGGGAAATTTGAACTTGTGGTTTCTTCACTTCTATAGTACCAACCTCTGTCGTTTTAGCTACCTGTTTTGATTTGGAACCCAATTGAGTGTCTATCTTATAAAGAACTGTAGCGTCCTAAAATTGCGACACTTGCAATTTCGACTGCATTTCAGTCTTCACGATGGCGACGCAACACGCAACCTGAATGGAGACCCCAAAACTTGCTCACGACACCAAAAACTGCATTTTTCAAGCACCTTGGCCTGAACCTCCTTGCACCCCGCTGTCCCGGAGGTGGGACCAGAGCGCCCAGCGCCCTGGTCCCTGGGTCCTATTTTGGGCTCGGTTTCCTAAGTGATATCGGGTCTTTTTTATTGCAATTTGGAAATATACTTCCCTGGTCGGCCTAAGGTCGGGAAAATCAGTCTATCAGCCCTAATTGACAAGTATATAAACTACATTTTCCTCTTTCATTCGATATGATGGAAAAGGCGTGGAAATTATACTCAAGCATTCAAGCATTCCTTCAAGCAATTGATCATTTCAAGTCTCCATTCAAGGCTAAGTGTTGCATTCAAGACAAGGATTCAACCATTGAAGAGGAGATCACTTACTACATGCTACATACAACATACTACATACTACAACATACAACATCTAAACCTTCGCACATAAGGATACCAACATCCTTAGAACAAGGTATTAGTACTTGTTTACATTGCAGTCATTTACATTTACAGCTCTTGCTCATTTCTTGGTTAATTCCAAAACCGGGGTTTGACCTAAAGGCAAACCCCTAATCCCTAACCCCCCAATCGTCTTCGCTTTTCTGTGTGTAGGTTGCAGGTACGCGACTGAGATTGAAGATCTGGAATCCTTGTGCAGAGACGAACCGATCCCCCTTCGTTTGACGGATTTTTCGGAGGACCATGGCGCCGGGCACCATCGTCCCGACAACTTTTGCTCAAATTTGCAGGACAGCGCCGTATCGACATTTTACTGCTAATTCCAGGTCCGCAGCTTCATCCTATAACCTAAACTCAGTTTATA